>NC_057807.1:358931635-358985775 GCF_018294505.1 Triticum aestivum
GGGCCGCGCGGTGGAGGGAGGAGAGAGAGGATGGCGGGACGCCATGTGGCAGGAGGCGATTGGTTGAGGAGGAGACGGCGGACATGTTCGCCCCAGATCGGACATGTCCGGCGGGCGAGAGGAGCGGGGCTAGGGTTTCGGGGGGATTCATCCATGAATTCGGGGAAGGGGGTCTAATTTATAGATTCTGGGAGCTAGGAGTGTCCAAATGGAGCACGGTTTTCGCCCACACGATCGTGATCGAACAACCGAGAGAATGGAGGGGAGTTAGATGGGTTTTGGGCTAATTTGGAAAGGGTGTTGGGCCGCAACACAAAGAGGGCTTTCGGGGTTACACGGTTAACCGTTGGAGTACCAAACGACCTCTAAATGGCACGAAACTTGACAGGCGGTCTACCGGTGGTATACCAAGGCTGCTTGGCAAGACTCGGTCCATTCCGAGAACGTTTAATACCCGTACATGAAGAGAGGCAAGAAGGGGACGCCGGATGACATAGGAGCGCCGGATTGCAAAACGGACAACGGGGAAAATGCTCGGACGCATGAGACGAACACGCATGCAAAATGAAATGAAGATGATGACATGGCAAAATGCAACACGCAAGCAAAAGACATGGCAAGGACGGCGAATAACTGGCAGACACCTGGCACATCAAATCCGGGGTGTTACAACACTCCTCCACTAACAAGAGATCTCGTCCCGAGATCTTAGGACCGAGACGGAAGGGAAAAGATGAGGTGAAACAAGAACTCAAGAGAAGAAGCAAGGGATCGAGAGCACTCAAGAAGAAGAGAGGAATGACGAGAATGACGAGAATCGAAAGCTCACGGAATCAGATAGGCTATGAAAGCACTCCGGTTAGAACGAGATAAGAAACGAATAAGACTGAAAGGATTTAAGCAGCACTCCGGTTGAACAAGGAAAGAATAGAACACGAACTTCACAAGATGGAATGACACTTGACGACATAAGCAACGCAATACCTCCAGAAGAATTTAAAGAATGGAGTGAAAAGAACTTAGAAGGAAGGATTGAATGGAGTTGTTGAGAAAATCAACAATGAAAAGAATAAGCTTGTTATGGACTTATGGATAACATCTCACAAATTATGAGGTGGTAACCGACCACAAACGGAAAAGATTAAATAGCTGAGGAGAACAAAGAAATGCAAAACTCCACTTCAAAAGAATACGGAGAATTAATTACACTTCGAGACGCGCGAAGAAAGGATACTTGAACTCCACCAACAAAATCTTGATGAACACTTGAAGAATGAATTAAATCATGAAGAACCACCATGTAGAACTCCGGTAACAAAAGGATGACGAGATAAAATGAAGGATGAAAGAATAAGATGAGCGTTGCGATGATTTAGATGGAGGTTTCGACGAAATGGCCTAGGAAATTTGAACTCCGGAAAAGAAAAATTGAAAACACTTGAACTAGAATTTATTCAACATGAACAAACTCCGAAGGAAGGGATTACTCACTTGGATGAAATAAGAATAAGATTTATTGTATGCTTATCCTTCATCAAAAATTAAATTGATGACAAGCAATGGATTTTGCATATTACTTATTCTTCTTGAAAAGGATTGAGAAGTGACATGTCGCAAACTTGAGAAGGTCTTCATGAACCACCGATAGGATTGGAAAGAACGAATGAATTAAAATGATAGTCAAGGAAAAAGGAATCTGAAGGAACCATCGTAAGAATTAAAAAATGACTGATGAAAGAGAATGAATCACCGGAATAATTAGAAGAACAAATATGTTCGAGGGGATTTAGATGCAAAAGAACAAGGAGATCATGAGCTGATGAAAGAACACTTGAAGGAAGCACCGGAATAATTGGATAACGGTAACTGAAATGTGAGGACGAAGAATTCTTCTGAAACAATGGCCTCCGGTGAAAAGAAATGTGAAAACAACTTCTGACATACTCTGGATGGGTAAGAAAAGAATATCTGACGATTGGAATAATTCGAGAGGATGATATGAAGCTAGAACCACGAATCTTCGAGAGAACGGACAAGATTTAGAGGAAAAACTCTTCTTCGGTCTTCAAATGATGACGAGAAACACCACCAAAATTACTGAGATACTCCGGGAGAATAAAAAGCGAAGGGGGGTGAGCCAACAATGAAAATATTTTGAAAGCGATCTTGAAGAAACAATATGACTGATGAAAGATCATTCTTACGTCAGACTTGAAAAGAATTTGAGAATAGCTCCGGAATAATTAGAAGAGTCAGGTAAGATCCTGGAAAAAGACCTGTGGGTTAGGGCCCACTAAAGAGAAAACACCGTTGGAAAAGGTTATTGAACAGATAGATGATGCACCGAAACGATTGAAATATTTGAATGAGGTGACAACCTCGAATTAATTCGAACACAGACGAATCTCCTGAGATGTCCTGAGCACTCCGGAAGGATAAACTGGCGAGAGACGAATGAGAAAGGAAAAACACTTGAGCCGAGGAAAAGAATATGATCAACCCAAAAATTGGAATTAAATCCACCGGAAAAGAGATGAAGAATGTCCACCGAGACGAGAATTCATCGGTTGAAATGATTTACGAAAAACTGAAGAGGTTACGCACGAATGAGATAGATGGTCGAGATAGAGTCAGACTCCGGGAAGAAGAGGGGTGGGAGGGCGGGAAAACAAAGGCAACTTGGAAGGGAGAACCAACGAATATCTTGAAGAGAAAACACCGGTTAAAATCATTGAGGAAAGAAAACAAAGACTTTGCATGAGTAGGATGGATACTCGATTACGGACTCCGGCTTCGAGAAGAAGAAGGGGAGGGCGGGTGGAAAAAAACAACTGAGGACAGAGAAACAACTTCGTTGAGAGCGAACTGAGGATTAAACTTGGCAAAGGCGAAGAGGCTCGAATCAACTTGACGAGAAATGTGCCGGATGAAAAGAGTTGAGAACCAACGATCGGAAAACCAACTATGTGATCCTAAAGAAAAATTTGAAGGGGAAGAGGAGTGATTCAAAACACCTACGTCAAGATTCCTTACTAGAGCGACGAAGGGGCTGAGGAGTAAAAAGAATTCCTACTCTCCGATATAACTAGACTCCGAAAACAGTTTTCTTCTAGACTCAACAACAACCAAACTACACGATCAATCAAGGGGGCTCCTAGGGTCAGTCGAGGCTCTAATACCAACTTGTCACGCCCAATATGCGACCCTATCCAAAAGGAACTCGAAGGTCCCACCAAGGATAGACCCGCATATTGAAACACCTTTGCAAGGTGGATATCATTACATCAACATTACATAATAGATGGGGACACATACATAAGGCATACAATGCCACACGAATACAACATCACAATACATAAGAGCATCATCCGACTACGGATGAAAAACAAACATAAACTCAAACGACATCCACCCTGCTAACCCAGGCTGCCGACCTGGAACCTATCCCCTGATCGAAGAAGCAGAAGAAGAACTTAACGCAAGCAAGCATCGCTCTCGCGTCATGATCATCGCATAACCTGTACCTGCAACTGTTGTTGTAGTAATCTGTGAGCCACGAGGACTCAGCAATCCCATTACCATGGGTATCAAGACTAGCAAAGCTTAAAGGGAATGGAAGGGGTAAAGTGGTGAGGCTGCAGCGACGACTAAGCATATATGGTGGCTAGCATATGCAAATAAGAGCGAGAAGAGAGCAAATGGAACGGTCGTCAACTAGTAATGATCAAGAAGTGATCCTGAACTCCTGCTTACGTTAAACATAACCCAAAACCGTGTTCACTTCCCGGACTCCGCCAAAAAGAGACCATCATGGCTCACACGCGGTTGATGCGTTTTAGTTCGGATCAGGTGTCAAGTTATCTACAACCGGACATTAACAAATTCCCATCTGCCTATAACCGCATGCACGGCTTTCGAAAGATTATACCCTGCAGGGGTGTCCCAACTTAGCCCATGATAAGCTCTCGCGATCAACGAAGGATATACCTTCTCCCAGGAAGACCCGATCAGACTCAGAATCCCGGTTTACAAGACATTTCGACAATGGCAAAACAAGACCAGCAAGACCGCCCGATGCACCGACAATCCCGATAGGAGCTGCACATATCTCGTTCTCAGGGCAACACCGGATGAACACTACGTACAACTAAAACCAGACCTCGAGTTTCCCCGAGGTGGCGCTGCAAGTGGCTCTGATTCAGACCAACACTTAGACAAGCACTGGCCCGGGGGGGGGGCTGAATAAAGATGACCCTTGGGTTAATTACTCCCAAGGGAAATGTAGGTGGTGGTGAGGCAAATGGTAAAACCAAGGCTGGGCCTTGCTGGAGGTGTTTTATTCAAAGCGAATTGTCAAGGGGGTCCCATAAATCACCCAACCGCGTAAGGAACGCAAAATCCGGGAACATAACACTGGTATGACGGAAACTAGGGCAGCAAGAGCGGAACAAAACACTAGGTATAAGGCCGAGACTTCCACCCTTTACCAAGTATATAGATGCATTAATAATATAAGAGATATTGTGATATCCCAACCAAAATCCTGTCCACCATGGAGAAATCTTCAACTTCACCTGCAACTAGCAACGCTATAAGAGGGGCTGAGCAAAGCGGTAACATAGCCAAGCAACGGTTTGCTAGGAAGGGTGTCAAAGGTTAGAGGTTCATGGCAACTTGGGGAGGCTTGAAGAGCAAAAGATAGGTAATGCAGCAAAGCGATAGAACGAAGCAACTAGCATAACAATGATAGTAATGAGATCCAGGGTAGCGGTCATCTTGTCTGAAATCCCGCAAGGAAGAAGAACGAGTCCATGAAGAAGACGAACGGATGAAGCCGTACCAAGCGTAGACGAACGAATCCTCACGATCGCAATGGAACAGGAACTATGGAGAAGAAGCACACAACATGGTAAACACACCACACATGAACAAGGCATGATGCACAAACAAGCATGATGCATGACAAGACTACATGAAGCTACTCATGGCAAGAGATGATGCAAACAAAAACAACACATCAAGGCAAGTTTAAATGAGGCCGGGAACAACATATAACAATTCCGGTAAGTCCTCATATGCATATTTCAAAGTTGGTACAGATCTGAATAAACCTTATGTTCAATTTGTTAAACAGCAAGTTAAGATGCAACAAGATGATCTACACAAAATTCTAGTCAAGTTACATATAAAGTTCATTTAGTTCGGAGCTACGGCCTAGAAGATATGAGCAACACAAGTTAAACATGGCATTGATGCAAAATGCACCCAAACATCGAGCAAACACCTCAAAACATGGATGCAACATGATAATATGGAACTACATGCAATTCTAAGAAGGTTTCATATAGAGCACACTTAAAACGGAGCAACGGTTCAACACACACACACTATACAAGTTATAGCAACAATCTGTCCAAAACAGCAACTAGGCATATTGCAAGCATCAAAACAACATGCTACAGCATCTCAACATGAAAACAAAAGACATGGGCATGATGTACAGGTAAAGTATAACAAAACATGAACACTGAGCTATCTCCAGAAATCACTAGAACAGGCTCAAGCACACATGGCAAGATTGCAAACGATAATAGTTTCAGACTTTGCAGAAAATAACATCAGGTTGCAATGTTTAGAGCTATCAAACAACATGTTACAGGAACTTATAATGGCAAACAAAGGCATGACATGAATCTACTAATTGCATAGAACAAAAGTCCCTTACTGACCATAAGCCAAAAAGGATCAGAAAATATGATGGCACCCATGTAAACATGGCAAGTTATATTATAGATTCAAACATGGCAGGAACAATGATACGAAGGCATGTAGATGAGCTTGTGCAACTCACTACAGAGCAAAACATAGCATAGCAAGGCAACCGATAGTAAGAAGGCATGTTTATGAAGCTAAGCATGGCAAGAGCAAGTTCATAGGGTGCATGTATCACTAACAACAATCATGATAACAACTGAACTTAATGTTAACAGGCTGACAGCAACATTATTTTGCAACTTTGAAGCAAGATATGAACAAGCTACAGCAAGCTATAATTGCAACCAAGGGCATGAATGGATAGAGCATGACATGTAGAACAAAACATATTTAGTGAACATCTCCAAATTATGTATAGAATGACTAGTAGCATCAGGTTTACATAGCATCACGAAATAACAGATTCAGCCTAGCAAAACAGTAACAGCAAGTACCCTACTTAACAAGCTCGATTCACTCATCACAAAGCATTGCATGACAAGATAAGCATATCATCAGCAAGAAGACATGTTTATGAAACAAAACAAGGAAAGAACAAGTTCATAGCATGCAAGGATCAACTACAACAACCTTGGCAAAATTGAACATGTAAACAATCTGCCAGGAAACATTTTGTAGCAAAAGTAGAGCACGAAAATGACATGCTATACTACTCCATAATTACAAACAGGGGAATGAATGGATAGAGCATAACCATATGCTCAAAACATCCTTACTGAAGTATCTCAAAATATGCATGGATCTCTCTGTAGCATCATGTTTACATGGCATCAAAATAACAGTAGAACAGAGACTAAAATCAGCAACATTACGATGCCTAGTTTGTATGCTTGTGCTAGTCACCACATTGATCACAAAAATACATGGTAAGCACCTCTGTAAAGATGGCATGGCATAGATCAAAACACATGTAGACATCAACCTCATAGGATGCACACATCAAACATGGCAAAAATGACAAATGAGCATGTTATAACAGTTTCAGCAGATTAACATCACATAGCACTCTTGCAACGAAGATTCAGGCATCAAGATGACCTCAAATGAATATGATGCAATGGAATTAAATGAAGTACTCGTTGAGGCGAACAATTTGACATATTACTCGCACAAAACGGAGCTACGGATGCAGAGATACGATGCGATGAACATGGCATGATAATGTCAAAATATTTCGGGACTTAGGCAAAAACAGAAGGGGGAAAAGTCAACCTCTGTTCAGATCTGAGTTGCACGGGTTTCGAAGTTCGTCGGAGATGGACGAAGATGGCCGGGGAAGGGAGCTCCGAGCCGGATCGGGCCGGATCCGGCCGGATCCCGGCAACACGGCCGCTTGGCAAGACTCGGTCCATTCCGAGAACGTTTAACACCCGCACACGAAGAGAGGCAAGAAGGGGACGCCGGATGACATAGGAGCGCCGGATTGCAAAACGGACAACGGGGAAAATGCTCGGATGCATGAGACGAACACGCATGCAAAATGAAATGCAGATGATGACATGGCAAAATGCAACACGCAAGCAAAAGACATGGCAAGGACGACGAATAACTGGCAGACACCTGACGCATCGAATCCGGGGTGTTACATAGGATCACCACAAGCTCGGGGGGGTTGGGTCTGCCTGGTGGGTCCCCCTCTGGTATTTCTTTCGCCAATATTTTTAATATATTCCAAAATAGTTCTCCGTCAATTTTCAGCTCATTTGAAGATGTTCAGAAAAGTTGCCTCCGATATAGCCTTTTTCGGTCCATAATTCCAGTTGTCGGCATTCTCCCTCTTCATATAATTCTTGCAAAATAAGAGAGAAAAGGCATAAGAATTATATTATAAAGTGAAATAATAGTCCATAATGCAATAAATATCCACATGAAAACATGATGCAAAATGAATGTATCAACTGCCCCAAGTTTAGACCTTGCTTGTCCTCAAGCGAAAGCCGATATCCATAATCATGACCACATGTTTAGAGATAGAGGTGTTGATAAAAAATAAAATATAGACATGAAAGCATCATGGTCATTAACATAACAACAATATACTACTCCCTCTGTCTCAAAAATAAGTGTCTTAACCTTAGTACAACCATGTACTAAAGTTAGTACAAAGCTGAGACACTTATTTTGGGATGGAGGGAGTATCATAAAACTTCTCATGCTGGAGTAACAATTCATTCACAAGCTAAAGTATTGAAAAACTTTATTGGAAACTAACAAACTATGTTTTCAGTCATGGAAACATCTCAATCCATCATATTTTTAGAAAGAGTCTATGTAAGATCTTTGTTTAGCAAGCTCAAATACTCAACTATCATTTAGTCTTCTATGATTGTTGACAGTCAAGGCATATTTATAGAGCAAAAGTTTCAATCAGATACATAGAAAGCTAGGCGCTTATAGTTCTGCCTCCCAACTTATTTACCCCAAGGGTAATGTCAACAATAATAACTCATGATCACGTACATTCAACTGGATGTATATGTTTGGATCTATCCACCAAATGATGCTTGCCACTAAAGAGTACATAGAGAGGAATAAGGATTAACACTAATGACTCTTATATAAAAGTAAATACATGAAAGTAAAAGATAGGCCCTTTGCTGAGCAAAGCAGAGGTTTTTGGATGCGCAAGCTCTTAATGTAGAGAAACCTCACTTTGTATTGCCGCTTGTGATAGCAACCTTTATTATGCATTTCGTTGCTTTTATTTCTTTACCATCACAAGTTTGTACAAAGCTTAATTTCCCTTACAATAAAAGATCATACATATTTATGAGTAATATTTATTGCTTTTGCACCCGTGGAAACTTACTTGAAGGATCTTATTCAATTCCTGGGTAGATATAGTGGACTCTCGTGACGTGAAACTGGGTTTAGGGGTTTTGGATGCACCAGTGGTATCTCTTCTTAATGTAAGTTTTTGGCTAGCAAAAGATCCTAGACAAGCACCACATGTTAGGAGATCCATATTAATATAACTTCTATGTGAATGTAAACAACCATAACTCATTACGTTGTCTTCCTTCTCTAATGTCAACAAATTGATATGAAATATTTGATGGGGGCTCACAATCATAATTTTTTTCCAAGATAGTATATTTATATGTGAGACTTCTCTTTCTTTACTACTTTTTCATGGATTGCACCATTGATATCTACTCCCATGGGGAGTAATAAATTCACATAAAAGGAGCAGTTGGTAGGATTGTGTCCAGGTTTTTTTGTCCCACCACTTTGTCCGGGTTTTCTCGACTGGTTTTTTTCATCCCCTCCCCCACCCCTTTTCTATGGGTTTATTTTCCTCTCCACTCTTTTCTTGTAAGCCAACACTTTCCTAAGGTACAAAAGATCACAGGTCTAAGTTTCCTAACTTACCTAAATCAACCGATTCTTCCCATCAATGCTATTTGCTTTAGGAAATAAAATAATTAATTTTAAGGAAACAAATAACAGAATTTAAGTAAAAGTCCAATTGATTACTTAACTGATATATATATATCTGAACCTTCTCCAAATAAAAATCAATCAACAGTTATGAAGAGAATCATGACTTACCTTTTCTCCGCGTGGCCCTCACCGCTGTAGCAGCGTTGCCTGGCGACCAATAGTAGCCCGCATCGCCCTAGTTCGTCCTCACCTCCATTAATCTTGATGCCTGAAAGTGCGTTATGTCGATAGAGGGGGGTGAATAGGCGATTTTTATGAATTCTTCACTGAGGAATTTGCCGGTGAGGAAATTCCTTAGCGAAGAACTGTTAGCAGCGGAATAAGTACTCAGAAGTAAGCATAATAGAATACAAGCATGGTCATCATGATGAAATGAAGACTAGCACAGAGTACAGAAAGCGTAATCATAGGATAACACAAGATGAAGACAAACAGACTGAAGAATTGAACTGAGGAAATAGAGAAAGTCTTCAGTGAAAGTCTTCAAACACAGATATGAACAAACACTCAACACAACAATGAGGAAATGGAAGGGTTGAGGAAATAGAACTAGTAGGTTGGTGAAGACAATGATTTGGTAGACCAGTTCCAACTGCTGTCTTAGTTGTACATCTGGTTGGAGCGGCTGAGTATTTAAACTCGAGGACACGCAGTCCTCGACACCCAGTCGCTGAGCACGCAGCTCAGGACACCCAGTCCTCACCGTATTCTCCTTGAACTAAGGTCACGCAGACCTCGTCCAATCACTTGTGGTAAGTCTTCAGGCGACTTCCAAACCTTCACAGACTTGGTCACTCGGCGATCCACAATTCCTCTTGGATGCTCTAGACCTTGACGCCTAACCGTCTGGAAGAAGCACAGTCTTCAAAGGTAACAAGCGTCGGATCCATGCGGGATCAATTTCTTCAGTGACGCTCAATCACTTTGGGTTTGTAGGGGTTTGGTTTTGGGGTTTTTCCTCACTTGATGATTTTTGCTCAAAGTCCTCGGAGGATGGGTTGCTCTCAAATGACAAGTGTCAAGTTCTCTCGGAGCAGCCAACCGGCTAGTGGTTGTAGGGGGCGGCTATTTATAGCCTAGGGAGCAGCCCGACATGATAAGACATAAATGCCCCTCAATGATATGACCGTTATGTGGATAAGATATTTTGGGACAGCTGGCGCGCAACACAGCAACGGTAGGAAATTTGACTCTCAAATTCCTCAAGGCTATCATGTTCCTCACTGTGTAGGTAATTCGCACTGACGAATTCCTAACTCCTCAGTCAGAACAAATTCATCAGCGACCAGAAGAACTTCATCTCTGTCACTGAAGAAAGTGACTGAACTGTATGAGATTTCCAAAGGCTTCACTTGAAGGGATTGGTAGGTGTAGGATTTTGAGTTGAGCATCACATGTAAACTTTTCCTTAGTATTTCCTCGACCCCCTTTAACAGTACGGTGTTTCCTATGACTCAAGAAAGAGAAAATGAAACTACGAAAACAAAAGTCTTCACGCTTCATGTTCCACAAATGAATACCAAGTCTTCAAGGTCACACCAATTTCTTCACTTTCAAAGTATTCAGAAAGTCTTCAGAATATCAAAGTCTTCAGTTGAAGAACTTCATTTTTAGGGGTCGACTTTCTCTGTAAATATCAAACTCCTCATAGACTTATAGACCTGTGTACACTCACAAACACATTAGTCCCTTAACCTATAAGTCTTCAATACACCAAAATCACTAAGGGGCACTAGATGCACTTATAATCTCCCCCTTTTTGGTGATTGATGACAACATAGGTTAAGTTTTCAACGGGGATAAACATATGAAGTCTATACACTGATATTGAGGAATTTGATTGCAAGATATAGAAGAACTCCCCCTGAAGATGTGCATAGTGAGGAATTTGCTTTTGAGGCAATGCACATTTGAAGAGTTGAATCATGGAGATCTCCCCCTATATCTTGTAATTCATACACGCATTTGATATATAATATGAAGAATTTGAAATGCGTGATGAAATATGGTGCCTGATGAGATTCAGCATGCGTGCAATGTCATTAATCGAGGAATAAGCATGCAGAGCATAATGTAACAAAAGTATCAGCGCACCATCGGGTTTAAGATTACAACTCGATCCAAATAAAAGTTTCAGAAGAACGAGAGTTGTAACTTTAAAAATGCCCTTAATATAGACCCGCTTGAAGACTAACTCAGATTTCTCCCCCTTTGGCATCAAATGACCCAAAGGGATTGAAACTGAGGACTAACGCCCCTGAAGAATTTCAAGTCAATGGAGGAGCGCCAACGTTGTTGGGGTTGTTTGTTGTAGCAGGGCCTGCCGCAGTGTCGTCCAAATCTTCAAACTCATCAGTGTCACGTGTTGAAGAATAAGAGCTAGCCACCAAGGAAGGAACTTTGACCTTCTTGAATTTCTTCGGTGGAGGTGCAGACCAGTCAAATTCTTCCTTGAGACCCATATTCTTCAGATCATCAGCGCCTGGGTGCTGTGGCTTGAGGATTTTGCTTTGCTGAGGTATTTGCGGCAGAGTCATGTGTGGCGGAATAGTCATTGGTAGAGTAAGATGCTGCCTTGCGAAATTGACCATCCAATGGACGAATGCCTTCATCGATCACAGCAGCGGCCTTGCCTTTATCATTAGCTGATGAAACTGTCCGTTTGAGGACTTCAATGGGAGGCAAGTAGCTACCGTGGTTCAGAGTGTCAGCTTTGTAATTCAGTGAAGATCTCGCCCTGATCAATCTCATAATCCAAGGAGCATAGGGCTTCAGCTCGAATGGTGACATAGCAATATTGGCCAGAGTCCTCATGAAGAAATCATGGAAGTTTATGGGAACGCCATGAATGATGTTGAAAAGCATATTCTTCATGATGCCAACGACTTCTTCATCATTTGAGTCGTGGCCTTTGATGGGACTCATTGTCTTCGTCAGAATTCGATAGACAGTCCGAGGCACATAGAGTAATTCCTTGACGAGGAATTTGGTTCTTGGGGCCTGCCTTGGCTTCAAAGGCTTCATCGGCACTTGCATATAGTGATTTGAAAGTTCTGGTTCATTGTAGATACAACGAGCATCATCAAGTGGAGGACTGAGTGGTAGAGCACGAAGCAATTCAGTTGCTGGTGCCTTGTAGTGAGTATTTTCAGACATCCAGTCTAATACCCAGGAGTTCACGTCTTCAGCGTCTCCGGTGATGTGCAGAGTTGCATAGAATTGAAGAATGAGTTCTTCATTCCAGTCACAGATATCAATGCAGAAATTTAGAAGTCCTGCGTCGTGAAGAACACTGAGGACTGGCTGAAAGCCGGGCAGAGACTCCATGTCCACATGAGGAATATGTGCATGATCGAAGACTTTGTCTTTGTTGAAGAGCACTGAGGAATAGAAATTGGCTTGGCTGGCAGTCCAGAAACGCCTCTTCCTTATGCGAGCAGAATCATATGGATTATAATCAGTGAAGAATACATGCTCGGCAAAGAAATCTTCAGCCTCTTCTGTTTGCTTGAGAACGGATTCTTTTGCTTTGGCAGAGGGATGTCAGTGAGTTGCATCACCACCTCAGGAATCGCGAGCTCAGTTTCTTCAGGCTGAGGAATTTCTTGTTCCTCAATAGGTGCAGACTGAGGATCAGCAGCAGCAGGTTCATCAGCACTAGTGGCTGGAATTCCTTCATGCACAGAGAGATTGGGTTGAGTTTCTTCAGAGCCCATTTGAACTGTTGGTGCAGGGGACTGAGGAATCTGTTGGAGCGGGGTGAAGAGAGGAGTATTGGGATGCTGACTTTCCCAAAAATCATCATTCATCACAGGTGTGGTGCACCCTATATCCACATCTTCATCTTCAATTTCCTCAACACCAGCCTCTTCAGCTGTGAACTGAGGCATAGGTGAGGAAATGACTGGTGTTGAAGGGATTGCGTCCACTTCAATTTCTTCATCAATCTGCTCTGACGAAGCAGCAGAATGATGTTCTTCATCAGATCCGATGGGGATCTCATAGTCTGCTCCAAAAGGAACAAGGTCCTTTGACGGCATGGAGGAAATCGGAACAGCATCAATTGGATTTTCGAGTGAGCTAGTCATTGGCTTCATTTTCTTCGCAGCCGAAGAATTTGACACAGTTGATGCCTTCCTTTTCTTCACTGCAGCTCGCTCTGCAGTCTTGGTCTTCTTCACATCAAATGCACATGGAAGAATTGGAGTTGGTGTAGGTGCAGATGGAGCTGAGGAATCTGGTTGATTTTCTTCAGGCGCAACTGATGCAGTTGCCCTGACTTCTTCAGTTTCTTCAGGCGCACCACTAGTGGATGCCCTGGCAATTTCTTCAGCGGCTGAAATGGGATCATCAGACCTGGAACTAGCATTTTCATCAGCAGTCTGAACTTCATCAGCGGTGCTGGCATGTTCTTCAGTCGGCTGAGCTGAGACTTCAGCCTGAGGAATTTCATGTTGCGTTGGGGCTGCAACATTGGTGAATTTCTTCGTCAGATTGACGAATCTGACTTTGGCTCCTTGCCAATCAGCATAGTAGGCATCAAAGTCCTTGCTGAGGGCTTGAATTTCAGACTGAGCCTGGAGAAGTTCCTCAGGTGTCATTCTGACAATGTTTTTCTTCAGGAGCTTCTCCTTTCTGTATTGAGATTTCTTAATCTCTCTTGCCTTTTCAAACTTCCATTTCTCTTCAGTGATGAAATGGGTCAACATGTGATTTTGACCAGCGGTCAGATGAAAATCAGGCATGGGGGTGTTTGGATCCTTGTGCCAGAGATCAATATAATCGAGGATTTTCCTCGGATCCAACAGCAGTGGCACAGATGTGCCTTTGGCTCTAGCAGCCTTCACCTGTCTGTCTCTGATGATTTCTGCGAGTTCATCATCAGAAGCTTCATCATCAGATGGCACATGGAATGCGACCTGTTTCTTCTTTGGACTTGGCCGAGGACCTCGTCCAGCTGTTGCTTTGGTCTTCAGCAGAGTCGGGCCAGATGATGACTTTGGTGCAGCCGAGGAACTTGCTGAAACACCAGAGGCAATTGAGAAACCAGCAATCCTTTGACATGTAGTCAGATGCACAGGAGCTGAGGACTTTGAAGGAGCAGTAGCAGTGTGAGGAATTTGCCGTGAGGGCGCTGCTGAGGAACTTGGCCGTGAGGGTGCTGTTGGTGAAGCACTTGGCTTACGAGCAGGCTTCTTTGGCATGGATTTCCTCAGTTTGACTGAGGCCTCAGTAGCAGTAGCAGTGGCAGAATCCTCATTGAATTTCTTCACTGCCTTCTTGGCTTGTCTTGCCAATTTGGCTTGGCGCTTAGCCCATTCTTCAGGAAAGTCCTCACCACATTTGATGCTTGTGGGATCAGCTACTTGGCCAGGTGCCAATGGAGCTCTTGGGCACGGAGGATTGAGGGCGAATTTCTTCATGTACTTTGGAGTCACATATCTGTATTCCCTCCATTCCCTTGCCCATCTCCGTTCAATCTTCTGAATGTGCACCTTGCGCTGATTTTTGTTTCCTTTGCCATATTTTGCTTCATCAGGTGTGCAATAGTCAGCATAAATTTCCTCAGGGATTTCAAATGCAGTCATAACCTCAGGTTTCTTTCCTCCTTTCTGCGGCTTCTTACCGTCTGCCATATTCTTCAGTTGAGGAATTTGAACAAATGAGTTCTCTGAAGAAGTATGCAGTTTTTCTTCGAGGAACGCTGCAAATGAGTTAAGTTGATGAGAACCTAGTGATTCAGCAGCAGACATGAGTACCTCTAAACAGAGTACATGTGCGAGGAATTTGGAGAGGTAATATGCGTTCTAAGAAGGTTTTGAAAAGAACAAGTTTTGAGGAATTTGACCAGATGAACCTTGAGTAATTTCACTAAGCGTTCTTGTCTTAGGTTCCAGAGTTGTACAGATCGAAGATCCACACAATTAGGGAATCTTGAAGAAAATGGTTGCTTAGAGAAACAGTTCAAGATCATATGAAGTGTGTGGTGTTCGTATGTGTGAAGATTTGAAGAATAAACACCTTTGAAGATTTTCAGGAAAGCTTGAGAATCAAAGCGAGTAATAAAAGTAACTTTTAATTACCCGAAATGAAGAACACGACGAACTGAGAAGAACGGATGGGAAGTTCGTCAGGTTAGATCTTCCTTGCCCTAACTCGACGGAGGAAGACAGCTACGGCGGCGGCGGAGTGAAGATTTCCGCGGTCGGCGTGAGTACGGCGGCGACGAGGTCGAGGCAGCGAAGCTCTTCCTCACCGGCGACGATGGAGTAGCGGTGGCGCTAGGGTTTGAGGAGCTCGAGCGGGAGAGAGATGGTCGAGCGGAGTAAATGAAGTGAGGAAGGGGAGAGGGGTATTTATAGACACGGTGAAAAACTGTTCGCCCGAAGATTTAGGACGAACGTGCCCCTGCCCTTTCTCCTTCATGCGACATGTGTCACCCACGTACTGTGTAGTGGAGATCGTGTATGATCGTGGGTGAATAGAATAATGCATCGTGGGATGCGGAACAGTTTGAGCGGCAAAACCGAAAATTTGGATAAGATTTGTTTTAATGTTTCGTTCGCAATTTCTTCAGCTGACAAGGACATAGTGAAGATTTTGAACGAGTTTCAAATAGAACGCACATGAAGAATTTGTGAATAGATTGGTTGAGTATAGCATAGAGGGGGAAGGGTCCGATCACATTCACTTAGCAAAAAAATCAACTTGAAGAAATAACTATAAGTGAATGTTGTAGAGGACATAAACTCATATATATATAGCCAATGAAGAAAAACGAAGGGAACAGTGAAGATTTTGTAAAGTTGAAGAATTTGAAAAATTGAAGAATTTCAAAACTGAGGAAAAACTCAAATTGAAGATTTTCAACTTTTTGTGGTGGCGTGTCCCACCGTATAAGAATGATGATTTTAGACACCGCGTACAATTGTCGTAGGGTTCTGAGAATCAAATTCTTCATTAATTTCTTCACACTTAGAGTGTTATTCTTCATTGATTGAAGAAAAACGTTTCTTCATGTGTTGGACATCTAAGTCATCAATTTTGCATAAGTGTTAGGATGTGTGTCTTTTTCAAAGAACATTCGAAGATTCTAAGATATTTAGCTCACACCGCAACTTGCTAAATCTCTTCTCATTCAGGGGCTTAGGGAAGATATCAGCTAGCTGTTCTTCGGTCTTCACGTGCTCGATGGAGATGACGAATCTGAATGTGCTTTGTCTTCGAGTGCTGAACTGGGTTGTGAGCAATCTTGATGGCACTCTCATTGTCGCAGAGGAGAGGCACATTCTTCACGTTGACGCCATAGTCCTTGAGTGTTTGCTTCACCCAAAGTAGTTGAGCACAGCAAGAACCAACAGCAATGTATTCGGCTTCCGCAGTGGACAGTGATACGCAGTTCTGTTTCTTTGAGGACCAACAGACCAAAGATCGTCCGAGGAAATGACAAGTGCCAGAAGTTGACTTGCGGTCCACACGATCACCAGCATAGTCAGAGTCAGAATATCCAATGAGATCAAAACAGAGCCCTTGGGGTACCATAATCCTAGTGTTGGTGTGTGAGCTAGATATCGAAGAATATGCTTCACAGCCTTATGGTGTGATTCCTTCGGTGCAGCTTGAAATCGGGCACACATGCAAACACTAAGCATTATATCTGGCCTAGATGCACATAAGTACAATAAAGAACCAATCATGGAGCGGTATACCTTGTGATCGAAGTCAATACCATTTTCATCAGTGCATAGATTGCCTTTTGTGGGCATAGGAATTTTGACGCCTTTGCAATCTTGCATGCCGAATTTCCTCAGTACATCTTTGAGGTATTTCTCCTGAGATATGAATATGCCATTGCGCTGTTGACGAATTTGAAGACCTAAGAAGAATTTCAACTCTCCCATCATAGACATTTGATATTCTTCACTCATCATATAGGAAAATTCATCACTATAGCGTTGGTCAGTACAGCCAAAGATAATACCATCAACATATATTTGGCACACAAACAGTTCACCATCATAAGATTTAGTAAAGAGAGTAGGGTCGAGTGAACCGGGTGTGAAGCCATTCTTCACGAAGAATTCCTTCAATGTATCATACCACGCCCGAGGGGCTTGCTTGAGGCCATAGAGGGCCTTATTAAGTTTGAAGACTTTGCCAGGATTCTTTGGATCTTCAAAACCTGGGGGTTGAGCAACATATACTTCTTCCTCAAGCTTACCATTAAGGAATGCACTTTTCACATCCATTTGATATAAGATGATATCATGATGATTAGCATAAGCAAGTAATATGCGAATAGCCTCAAGTCTAGCAACAGGTGCAAAAGTTTCATCGAAATCAATTCCTTCAACCTGTGTGTAGCCTTGAGCTACCAGTCGTGCCTTATTCCTTACCACAAGGCCATTTTCATCTTGCTTGTTGCGGTAGATCCACTTTGTGCCAATGATATTATGCTTGCGAGGATCTGGACGTTTGACCAGTTCCCAAACATTGTTGAGCTCGAACTGATGTAATTCTTCTTGCATAGCCTGAATCCACTCCGGCTCCAAAAATGCTTCATCTACCTTAGTGGGCTCTGTGATAGAGACAAAAGCATAGTGCCCACAAAAGTTAGATAAATGTGAAGCTTTTGAGCATGTGAGAGGACCTGGTGCTTCAATGTCATCGATGATCTTGTCAACTTGTACTTCTTTTGCAACGCGAGGATGAGCTGGTTGTCGTCGAGGTATTTGATCATTTTCCTCAGCACCATTGTCTTCATCATTATCTTCATGTGCGTCAGCTCGACGTTCTTCGCATACTGGAATGACTTCTTCAGCAAGTTCTTTAGTAGGAATGACATCCTCAGTTGCCTTGAACTTGATAGAATCCTCAGGTGCTGATTCATCTAACACAGAAGGTAGGTGCTCTCTTTGCGAGCCATTAGTTTCATCAAACCGCACATCTACAGTTTCAACAATCTTGTGAAGAGCGATGTTGAAGACTCTGTAGGTGTGCGAGTCCTTTCCGTAACCAAGCATAAAACCTTCATGTGCTTTCGGTGCAAATTTAGAATTGTGGTGAGGATCTCTAATCCAACATTTAGCACCGAAGACTTTGAAATAACTCACATTGGGTTTCTTGTCAGTGAGGAGTTCATAGGCCGTCTTCTTGAAGAATTTGTGAAGATATACTCCATTGATGATGTGGCACGCAGTATCAATTGCATCAATCCAAAAACGATGAGGCGTTTTGTATTCATCAAGCATAGTGCGAGCCATCTCAACAAGAGTTCTATTCTTGCGCTCCACGACGCCATTTTGCTGAGGAGTATAAGGAGCAGATAACTCATGAGTAATACCAAGTTCATCAAGATAGTCATCAAGACCGGAATTCTTGAACTCAGTTCTATTGTCACTTCTGATGTGCTTGATCTTCACACCAAAGTTGGTTGAAGCCCTCGAGGAAAATCGTTCGAAGACTTCCCGCACTTCATGTTTGTAAGTAACAATGTGTACCCATGTATATCGAGAATAATCATCAACAATGACAAAACCATATAGAGATGCAGCATTAGTGACTGCTGAGTAATGATTAGGTCCGAAGAGGTCCATGTGAAGCAATTCGAATGGACGAGTAGTGGTCATGATAGTCTTCGCTGGATGCTTGGCCTTGGTCATTTTTCCAGCTTCACAGGCTCCGCATAAGTGATCCTTGAGGAATTTGACATTCTCAATGCCAATGACATGCTTCTTCTTCGCAAGCGTGTGCAAATTCCTCATGCCTGCGTGACCAAGTCGTCGATGCCATAGCCAGCCTTCTGAAGCTTTTGCAAGTAGACACACGGCTGGTTGTGGTCCTGTAGAGAAATCAACAATATACAAATCTCCTCTCCTAAAGCCTTCGAAGACTTTGGAATTGTCAGCTTCCATAATCACAACACAGCGATACTCGCCAAAGAAAACAACCATATCAAGATCACAAAGCATTGAGACTGACATGAGATTGTATCCTAAGGACTCAACAAGCATGACTTTGTCCATGTGTTTATCCTTAGAGATTGCAACCTTACCAAGACCCAATACCTGACTTTTGCCTTTGTCAGCAAAGATGATATGCTTCAGATGTGACGGTGTTAAAGGAGCATCCATCAAGAGATTCTTGTCACCAGTCATGTGATTTGTACATCCACTATCGAGGACCCATTCAGTGGTTTTGGGTTGGTCATCCTGCAGATGAATTAGTGTAACTTACAATCTCATATGCTTCATCAGTGAAGAATATGATATTAAGTTCATCAGATGAATTTCATCAAGCGGTAAACAGATATAGCAGTATGAGGACGTGTGAAATGAAGGTTCATTTCATCATGGTTAGCTTGCGTCCTTTCAGGCATTTTTGTCAGGTCCCCAGCAAATTCTTCAGACGTTAAGGCACGTCTAGAGACCTGACCCTGCATAAGAGATTAGTTCTTTTTCTTCACCACCCACATCTGAACGGGTGGCAAAGAGTTCATCACTCTGCGAGCACCATATGAGAATGGTGGCATAGAAGCCAAACCATTTCGTTTCACATAAGAGGGGTTAGGGTAAGCATATGAATAAGCAGAGAAATTCTTCGAGGACTTATGAACATAATGATTTGAAGAATAATGTGCATATTCGTAGCCCTTAGCTCTACCCTGTGAAACAGAGTTGTTAGCACGACGATAATCATATGAGGACTTTGATTCATTTGAGGAATTTGATCCGTATGAGGATTTGGATCCATATGAAGAATTTGGTCCATATGAAGAGTTTGATCTGGGGTTCCTATTCTTCACAGGTGGTGTCATGAGGACATTCACCTGAAGACTTTTAACATAACTTTTGGGAACCCAGATTTTCTTCATAGGGGAACCGTTCCTGCAGTTAGTCCCAACATATCTAGCAAATACTTCACCATTCTGATTTTTGAATAGTTTATAGTTGGAGTCAAATGACTCATCAGAAGAATGAGGAGATTCACATGTAAAGCCAGATAACATGGATGGATCAACTGGAGGTCCCTTTGCAGCAACCCATGAGGTTTTGGGGTACTGCTCAGGCTTCCAATATGTTCCATCAGCATTAAGTTTCCTCTCAAAGGCAATACCCTCTTTCCTAGGGTTTCTGTTGAGGATCTGCTTTCTGAGCACATCACAAAGAATCTGATGCCCTTTGAGACTTTTGTACATGCCTGTAGTGTACAGTTCCTTCAGCCCTGCATCGTCAGTGATACTAGCAATGTCCTCAGATGAGGAATTAGTGATAGCAGGGGCAGGTGAAGAATTTGTAACAGTTGAAGCATTTGAACATTCAGGTGAAGAATTAGCAGATTCACGTTCAATGCACTTTAAGCATGGAGGAACAAATTCTTCCTGAGAAGTGTTGATTTGTTGAGCAAGTAATGAATCGCGCTCCTTCTGAAGATCTTCATAACTCACTCTTAGCTTCTCAAGATCTTGCTTTCTTTGAAGAAATTCATAAGAAAGTTTCTCATGATCAGATAAGAGAGTGTTATGATGACTTTGAAGGTTATCCAACCTAGACTGAAGTCTCTGAAGATTTTCAGTCAGGGCTTTAGTGCGATCCATTTCTTCAGCCAACATATCATCACTTTTGTCTAGCATGTTTTGAACCTTTTCAAAAGCCCGTTGTTGTTTTACAGCAATCTTTGCAAGTTTAGAGTAGCTGGGCTTGAGATTCTCTTCAGATTCATTTTCACTAGATTCAGAGGAGGTGTATTTGAGTACCTTTGCACCTTTTTCCATGAAGCAATAGGTGGGAGCGTAGTCATCATTATCTTCATCAGGCTTGTCGGTGGGGTCAGTTTCTTCAGTGTTGAAGATGGACTTGCTAACGAAAGCAGTAGTGAAGGCCAGACTCGCCACGCCAGATTCGGATTCTTCAGACGCCTCCTCTTCCTCATTTTCCTCAGATTCAGCTTCAGAGTCCATTTCCTTGCCAATGAATGCCCGAGCCTTCTTGGAGCTGCTCTTCTTGTGAGATGAAGACTTCAAGGATTTTGATGACGAAGATTTTGACGATTTCTTCTTCTTCTTCGCATCATCAGAACTGTAATCCTTTATTTCTTCTTCTTCAATTCCTTTTCCCACTGAGGACAATCTTGAATATAATGACCAGGTTTCTTGCATTTGTGACACAGCCTTCTCTTATAGTCACTTGATGAGGAATCACTGCTTCTTGAGGATTTTCCAAAGCGACCACGTCTTGAGAACTTCTGAAATTTCTTCACGAGCAGTGCTAGCTCCTGGCTCAATTCTTCAGGATCACCAAGGCTACTACCAGAGTCCTCACATTCAGACTCAGACACAACCTTGGCCTTCAGGGCACGTGGTTTGCCATAGCTCGAGCCATAGAGATCTCTCTCTTCAGCAAGCTGGAACTCGTGAGTATTTAGCCTTTCGAGGATATCGGCAGGATCAAGAGACTTGTAGTCAGCCCGTTCTTGTATCATCAGACCCAGAGTATCAAATGAGGAATCAAGCGATCTCAACAGTTTCTTCACCACCTCATGGTCAGTGATGTCAGTGGCACCGAGGGCTTGAAGCTCATTTGAGATGTCAGTGAGGCGATCAAAGGTTTGTTGGACATTTTCATTGTCGAGTCTTTTGAAGCGGTTGAAGAGATTCCGAAGAACATCAACTTGAGAGTCACGCTGAGTTGAGACTCCTTCATTCACTTTGGACAGCCTATCCCAGATAAGCTTAGCAGTTTCCAAAGCGCTCACTCTTCCATACTGTCCTTTACTCAGATGGCCACATATGATATTCTTCGCTTGAGAATCGAGTTGCTTGAATCTCTTCACATCGGTAGCGTTCAGTGAGGGTGAGACAGAGGGAACACCATTTTCCACAACATACCAGAGATCATTGTCAATTGCCTCGAGATGCATTCGCATCTTGTTTTTCCAGTAGGGGTAGTCCGTCCCATCAAAGGTAGGACACCCAGCCGAGACCTTGATCATACCTGCGGTCGACATAACTAAAACTCCAGGCGGTTAAACCAAAATCACACAGAACAAGGGAGTACCTTGCTCTGATACCAATTGAAAGTGCGTTATGTCGACTAGAGGGGGGGTGAAGAGGCGATTTTTATGAATTCTTCACTAAGGAATTTGCCGGTGAGGAAATTCCTTAGCGAAGAACTGTTAGCAGCGGCATAAGTACTCAGAAGTAAGCATAACAGAATACAAGCATGGTCATCATGATGAAATGAAGACTAGCATAGAGTACAGAAAGCGTAATCACAGGATAACACAAGATGATGACAAACAGACTGAAGAATTGAACTGAGGAAATAGAGAAAGTCTTCAGTCAAAGTCTTCAAACACAGATATGAACAAACACTCAACACAACAATGAGGAAATGGAAGGGTTGAGGAAATAGAACCAGTAGGTTGGTGAAGACAATGATTTGGTAGACCAGTTCCAACTGCTGTCTCAGTTGTACGTCTGGTTGGAGCGGCTGAGTATTTAAACTCGAGGACACGCAGTCCCGGACACCCAGTCGCTGAGCACGCAGCTCAGGACACCCAGTCCTCATCGTATTCTCCTTGAACTAAGGTCACGCAGACCTCGTCCAATCACTCGTGGTAAGTCTTCAGGCGACTTCCAAACCTTCACAGACTTGGTCACTCGGCGATCCACAATTCCTCTTGGATGCTCTAGACCTTGACGCCTAACCGTCTGGAAGAAGCACAGTCTTCAAAGGTAACAAGCGTCAGATCCACGCGGGATCAATTTCTTCAGTGATGCTCAATCACTTTGGGTTTGTAGGGGTTTGGTTTTGGGGTTTTTCCTCACTTGATGATTTTCGCTCAAAGTCCTCGGAGGATGGGTTGCTCTCAAATGACAAGTGTCAAGTTCTCTCGGAGCAGCCAACCGGCTAGTGGTTGTAGGGGGCGGCTATTTATAACCTAGGGAGCAGCCCGACATGATAAGACATAAATGCCCCTCAATGATATGACCGTTAGGTGGATAAGATATTTTGGGACAGCTGGCGCGCAGCACAGCAACGGTCGGAAATTTGACTCTCAAATTCCTCAGGGCTATCATGTTCCTCATTGTGTAGGTAATTCACACTGACGAATTCCTAACTCCTTAGTCAGAACAAATTCATCAGCGACCAGAAGAACTTCGTCTCTGACACTGAAGAAAGTGACTGAACTGTATGAGATTTCCAAAGGCTTCACTCGAAGGGATTGGTAGGTGTAGGATTTTGAGTTGAGCATCACATGGAAACTTTTCCTTAGTATTTCCTCGACCCCCTTTAACAGTACGGTGTTTCCTATGACTCAAGAAAGAGAAAATGAAACCACGAAAACAAAAGTCTTCACGCTTCATGTTCCACAAATGAATACCAAGTCTTCAAGGTCACACCAATTTCTTCACTTTCAAAGTCTTCAGAAAGTCTTCAGAATATCAAAGTCTTCAGTTGAAGAACTTCATTTTTAGGGGTCGACTTTCTCTGTAAATATCAAACTCCTCATAGACTTATAGACATGTGTACACTCACAAACGCATTAGTCCCTTAACCTATAAGTCTTCAATACACCAAAATCACTAAGGGGCACTAGATGCACTTACAATGCCTCTCTCTAACACTCCAAATCACCAATGTCGGTCACTGTATTCCGGCAGATGTCGGCCACTGTGATCTAACCGATGCCAGCCATCTCCATCGCTTCTATCCACCTACGCGAACCCACCATGGTCTCCTCCACCTATTCGCCATCACCTCATCACCAATATTGCTTTGCTTGTGTCCCCGACCATAACCCTAGCCATCGGCTGGGGCTTGCCAGCGCGGCCACATCATGCTTTGGTGACGCCACTCTCGCACATGAGCGTGAGATGGTACAAGACGACAGTGACCGCATGTGCGCTGCACGCCACTTCTCATTCTCATCCTCGGTACCCATCTCCATCAGGTGAGCACGAACCCGTACGTTCATCCCAGCCCTTCCACTTATGTTTGTTCATGTGGCAGGTTTGCAACGTATGGGTGTGTTCGTGTGTCTTGTTCTGGCAGGTTGCTGTGCTCGCCGGGTTTCTTCTTGACCGAAGATGCTCATGTACGCATTGTCGACGTAAGATGGTTTGAGGTCTGGTGTGTCGCGCACAGGGCAGTTTGAAACCAACACTTGTCGGCTGAAAAATCTATGATTTTAGATGCATAAACATTCTGGTGTTAATCTTAACCATCCTTGATGTTGTTATATTTGAGCCTTCTCTGTATTGTTACTTTGAGCTTAGGATACGTGAAGTGCGGTGAAGGAAGAATGCATCATCAACGCAGTCGGTTCAGTCCACAGGGAAGGTGGACCCGGAGCCCCGGAGGTACCGGGCTGGACGAAGAGTTAACATAGTTGTTGCTCTTCTTAGTTATCTCTAAACCACTGATTCTGTACAGTGTGTGCTGCATAGAATCGCAGGCTCTGTCGAATGTGTTCCAGCAAAGGAGCATATTATCTTTTTTGGGGTGCAGCCATTAAATATACTGGCATATTTCATGGTTTGCGTACTCCTGATTTATGCTTGGTTTGTTAACTGAAGAAATGGTTTGAGGCTTTGCCTTGGTAGTGCACCTCCAGACAGAACTCAACGAGCTTCGTAAAAGAGTGCACATGAGCAGTTAATCAGGAAATATGCCAAGGAACCAAAGAATGTAATTAGGCCAAAGATTCCAGATCATAACAACTCCCATCCTGTAGCAGAAAACATGATGCTCAAGAAAGACAAGGGTCTACGAGAGTGGATGAAAATTGATCCATATTCTGTTAGGAGGAGGACTGCTTGTGACTACCGCTTTCACACTAGAGAGCAACATGATTTCTATGAGACTGTACTGCTTGATAAGAAGCCCATTGTCAGTGACATGAAGTGGGTGGACTGGAAATACATTGATGCAAATGAAGACTATTCCCCCCGTGTTCACGAGAGCTTCAAGAGTGCCAAAGTTGAAGATTTTGTCGGCGGGAAGCTCACCAAATGGAATGACGAAATGATTATGTAGTTCTATTCCACAACTCATTTCTATCCAGATGGGAAGATCATGTGGATGACTGAGGGGCACAAATACCAGTCATTGATCTCTGAGTGGGATGATCTTATTGGTGCCCCCAAGGAAGAACAAAATGACATTGATGTGTACGGGAAGCCCAAGATGGACCACGACTCTATGGCTAACATGTACAAGGAAATCCCAGCCAAAGATCTTGAGAGTCATAAGCTTGGATCTGTGAAGCACTTGCTTGCTGGGTTGGCCACAACCAATACTATCTTGAGGCACACTCTTTTGCCCAAGTTTGGAGATGATAAGATGATTCGTGGCCACTCCATCAACTTGCTCCATCTGTTTGACACTCCTCAGAAGTTCAAAGTCATGAGTTTGATAGTTGAGACAGTCAAGAGGACAGTAGCTGATCAGAAGAGATCTTGTGGATATGCTCCACATATTTAGATGCTTATCAACTCCCAAGTTGGAACGAGAACTTATGTACTTGATCATGAGCATCTTCCACTTCGGCCCGAGTTTGAAGAAAATGTGGTGGTGATGGATGCTTCATGCCCCACATTTGTTAAGGCTCAAGAAAAGATCCAGGCAGCAACAGCAGCAAGAGCAGCTCAAGAGGGCATGGCACCAAACGCCCCAATATCCAACCTCAAGTCCAAGAATGACGAGATGACCTATCTGCTAGAGGCAACCCTGAGGATTGAGAAGAGTCTGGCCAACATTTCCAAGAATAAGGAGAGCTTGAAGCGGGTGGTCGAAGCTAAGATATATGATCTTGATGTAAAGATCATCGAGGTTCAGTTAGTTGTGGCAAAGCCGAAGGAGGATGTTGATCTTGTTAGATCCACAACTGAGGATAGTGGAGATGAGAGATCCACTACTGAGAGGTTCCAGTTAGTACCTAGGGCAACCAGATCTTCGGTGGTGCCAGTTGCAGACATGAGGACCACTCTTTCTGCACATGCCGCTACAACCACAGTACCACCTCCAGTGTCTATCCCACCAGTCCAGCAGACCTCACCAGAAGCATTTACGGACGCACTCATCTCAATGCCATCTACGCACACTAGAGCCACTAGTCAGAAGTCACCTTCAAGAGATCCCGAGGATCATGCCTAGAGAGATGCATAGCTCTATACCTTTTCGAGCCTTTTGGTACTTGTTACCAAAGGGGGAGAAATTGTATAGATCATTAGGCCGAGAGAGAGAGAGAGAGAGAGAGAGTCTCGCTTTTGGTGTTTGGTTTTTCTCGAGTTCTTGCTACTCTGTTCGTTTGATTTGTGATACTTGATTGTGAGACACTACGTTTGTCTTGTGTGATTGATCATACTATGCTTCATGTGATGTTTAATGTCTATCTCTATCATTATTTGTGTATGATCATTCACTTATGTCTTTGGTGATGCATGCATGTTATTTCACTCATATCATTTTGTGCGCTCCACCAAGATGTATGTGACATGGAAGAGTGACCCATGATCCTAATCGATTGTGCATTTGCATTCAAACACAAATTTTTAATAAAGCACAAATTTAGGGGGAGCACTTGCTTATCACATACTTCTCAAAGTGACGATGCAATTCATTCATTTAATTCTTTGTCGAAGCTTTGATCCATATGTTGTCATCAATTACCAAAAATGGGGAGATTGAAAGTGCAACTAATCCCTGTGTGGTTTTGGTAATTCATAACAACATATAGCTCATTGAACTAATATCCCTTCAAGATAAATATTTCAGGATGTTTAATGATTGGCATGACATGGACTAGAGATGTGGACCCCTCAAAATGATAAGGACAAGGATTGGCAAAAGCTCAAGACTCTTCATTTCTATTTTAGTGATTCAAGATTACATTGAGTCCGTAGGAAAGCCAATACTACTAAAATGGGATGAAGTGTTGCTTAATGATCATGTTGCTCAAGTGCTTAGTGACATTTCTCCAAAACCCTCACTCACTTTCGCTATCCAAATATGTCCAAACCCTAATTCCAAACTCGGCCCCACCGATACTTCTCATCCAGAGCCACTGAGTTCACGTTGACATAGCCACCACCAAAACCCTAACAGTTTGGTCACACCAATATGGATCTCGGTCTCATCAAGTTGGCCTTGCCAGCACTCTGTGACTTGTTGCACTCACTTCTGTCTCACCGAGATGATGCAATCGGTTCCACAGAGTTGGCTTGACTGATTCTCTATTGCTTACTGCTTCAATTCGGTCCCACTGAGTTGATGCAATCGGCGCCACCAAGTTGAAGTTTGCCCTAAGCCCTAGCACATCAGTCCCACCGAGATTCCTAACGTTCATATTTTTGTACTGATCGGTTCCACCGAGTTTACTAATCGGTGCCACCGAGATGGGTCAAAAGTGCATAACGGTTGGATTTTGTGTGGAGGCTATATATACCCCTCCACCCCTCCTTCATAAAAGAAGAGAGCCATCAAAATGTGACTACACTTCCACCATCCATTTTCTAAGAAAGAACCACCTACTCATGTGTTGAGATCAAGAGATTTCATTCCTACCATTTGAATCTTGATTTCTAGCCTTCCCTGAGTTGCTTTCCACTCAAATCCTTCTTCTACCGTAGCCAAATATGTGAGAGAGAGTTGAGTGTTGGGGAGACTACCATTTGAAGCACAAGAGCAAAGAGTTCATCATCAACACATTGTCTATTATCTTTTAGAGAGTTGTGTCTCCTAGATTGGTTAGGTGTCGCTTGGGAGCCTCCGACAAGATGTGGAGTTGAACCAAGAAGTTTGTAAGGGCAAGGAGATCGCCTACTTCGGGAAGATCTAACCGAGTGAGGCAAGTCCTTCATGGGCGATGGCCATGGTTGGATAGATAATGTTGCTTTTTCGTGGACCACTCGTGGGTGGAGCCCTTCATTGACTCGCGCGGCCATTACCCTTCGAGTGTTGAAGTCTCCATAAATGTGGACGTACGATAATATCACCTATCAGAGCCACGCTAACAATCTTTGTGTCTCCATTGCGTTTGCCTTCTCCAAACTCTTTCCTTTACCTTCATGTGCAACGTTTTACTTTTCGCTGCTATACTCATAGAATTGCACGTGTAGGTTGATTGCTTGACTTGTCATTATTGCTAAAATCTGCCCACAACTAAAATTGGAAAAATAATAGATTTTTATTTGATCAAGTAGTCTAATCACCCCCCCCCCCCTCTAGACATACTTTCGGTCCTCCAACAAGCGTGATGCGGCATCGATTGCCTTGCAACAAACTTTGCAAGGCATGGTGACCCAAAAGGATACAAGGGAGGAGAAGTGACGGCAAAACAAACACGAGCAAATAAAGGCCTACATGGAGATACAAAGGAAGAAACTCGAGATAGAGCCGGAGATGCAAGCGAAGAAGCTTGAGATGGAGGTGGAGATGCAAGCGAAGATACTCAAGATCAAGGCTACCAAAGCCAAGACCAACGAAAAAGAAGTGGCTTGCATGTTGAAGAGGGTGGATATCATGAAGGTGGACTTGAGCACGGTGTCCTCGAGGAAGAGGCCCTGGTTTGAGAAGATGCAGGCCGACATGCTCGAGCTTGATGATGAGTCATCTATGGCGGAGAGCGTCATCTTTTTTGTATGCTGGCAAGTGTGCCGGCATGACCATAATCGAGATGGCGTGGTTGAACTCCCATCCGTGTGCTAACATATGTGTCAGTCGCTCACAAGTGCGCCAGCATGGCTGTGTGATGTTTTTTGGAGGTTGGCATGTATGCAGGCCGCTGGCATGGCCGTCGGCATGAATTCTGGACGACGGCATGGTCACTGGCATGACCTCTTGTCACGGGTCTTTTTATGTTTAAATTATTTTCTACGCGGATGTGAATTGGGTCGGTCGGTTGGATGCACCGGTCCGACACAGACGGATAACAAATGGACAATCGACCTAAACACACAAATAAAGACAAAGTGCGCGTCCGATCGAACCGGCGCGTCGGAGTTTGCTCTAATATCCCAACCAAGCTGTGAGTTGCCACAACGGGCAGCCACTCGATTCTTTGTGTTTCACCTCACTTGGCTGCTTGACTGCTTACACTGTCCCGGCGGGCGGTGGCCGTCTATGGGAAACGAGATCGAGCTGCTGGGCGGAGCCAGCTCATTTGTATTGGGTTCGAGTGAACCCAATGAAATTTGGCAATGTCCCTTATGGATTTACACTAGTTTAAGACTAAGCAAAGAACTGAGCCCACTATTTACTATAGTTGAACCCAATGGTTGATAATCCTGGCTACGCCCTGCTGCACGAGCCGTCGTAGTCTAGCACCAGCAGTGGTCAAGCCAACTTAAAAACAGCCGAGACCCCAGATAATGGGAGTTCGTTCTCCGGGACGGAACGGGAGAGTAGACCAGACCGGTCCGGACGACACGCGTTTGGCCGGTCACCCGTATCGTACACGTACGCTGCCGCCACCGGGCCTACACGCATCCATGCGTGTTGGTTCTCCCCATCGCAGGTCCAAACAAATCCCCGTGCCTCCAACACGTAATGCATACGTGTATGGCGGCCATTTCTTACGTGCTCGCCGCGATGGAGGCTCCCGGCTGAGCTAGCGAGGCCGTGCCGCTGTCACACTCCTATTCGTAACACGCGTTAAGAGCACAGTGGCTGGACAGCTGAATAATTCTGCTGTCGCATGATTGATCCGTCGCGGTCGCCCGAGGGTTTCCGATCGAAGTAGACGGGTCAGCTTGCATGCCCTGTCGTCCGTGGACACGACGGCAGAGGCTAAATATATATCTCGTGGCGTCATCCTCGACCGGTCGATGGTCGAGCTTGGGTTCTAATCCATCGAGGACGGGAGCTGACTGCATCGGGTGAGAGCAACGCGTTTACGTACGCGCGATCCTTGTAAGTTGTAATTACTACTCCATGGCTGTGACACAGCTAGCATTAACAGCGGGGGAGCTCTTCACTGTTTCTGTAGACGTTTGATTGACCCATCGCTGATGGACAGGCTTCTATCACTGGAAATCGCAACTGTACTGCATTAATTTGGAAAGTCCCTCCGCCCGTTCAGCCCGTTCATACGCAAGTCAGACCTTTGCAAAACCCTAACCTCACCGTCCCAAAGAGGCGGCAGCTCCATCGACTTCGTCGCAACGGACAAACTTGAGGAAGATCGGAGTGTGGAAGACCAACTCAAATATAAGCGTTGTCATCCGTTGAAATGCCGCCAGTATCCTTCTCCCGGCCACCGGCCACCTAAGCAGCAGGCAAAGGGGAGGTGGGCTCATCGGCGAAGTTTGGAGAGGGTGAATACCCTAGCCGCCGCGAATAGGAGAGGGAAAGAGAACCCCTAACGGTGACTCGTGAAGCAGTTTGACCATAGTTGTCCGTTTGTTCATGAATCGTTTTGGAAACTAAACTTATCAAAGTTTACGTTGTTCCTGACCGAACTGAATCGACTTCTTAAGTGTTCTCCAGAAATCAGCTCTCAGACTTTGACCGTCGAGCTATTTACTTCTTCCGTCCCATAACATAAGACAGTTTTGCAAGTTGGGAGTATCTATGAATGAATACTCTTTTAGAAATTCCGCGTTTTGACTGGACTACGGGCATGGATCTGAAGTATGCTATCATACGGCTAAGCCCACCTCATGTGGGGGTTCCTACCTCCGGGCGATGCTATTGCGCGCGCGCTCTGGCTAGTGATTTTGAACCAGGTAGTTAGGCTTTAGTATTAGATAACCACGTCCAAACAGGAATCCCTTTAAATTAGGAAGGGGAGAGAGATAACTGGAGAGATTAACCGTGGGAAGAGGGATCACAGAGAATATTTTACATGTCGACGTTGAAATCAAGGGGCCATAGATATTAAAAGGGAGATCTTTTTAGGCCCACCTGAAAATCAGGGGGCGGAAAGATTTAGAGTCGCGGGGGGAGAGAGAGATTGGGATCGAGCGTTGTCACTCTTGCTCGTGAAAGAGCGTTTCCGCCTACCTCCACCTGCATGACATGCATAGCGGGAAAAAAGGATCCAAAAATGCACGAGACATACTGCTAACCATAACCTCTTAATTAACTCGACTAGGACGACTTGATTATAATCACAAAATCAGCGCTCGTGACACCGCCCGAGAATACCGACAAGGCGATGGATCGAAATATCTCCATTGACGCAGTCTGCTCAGCTAGTTCGGCTGGTGTTTGCGAGGCTTCAGCTAGGCTGAGAGCGACGGCGGGTACGACCGCAACATGCCCGGGTGTCCCAGGACAGCTCCCGACGCGTTGGATCCAGTGCACGCCAGAAAATTTACAAGACGAAAACGAAGAAAAACAGCACGTATGCAAATATTTCCTTCCGTGCCCCACGCGCCAAAACCCTCGCCATCCGCAGCACCGTCCTATTCTGCTCACCATGCACTTGCATGCATCACCTCTGGTGAACACCTGGCTCTGGTGACATATATTGCTTAGCAAGATTCTTCAAACCTTGTTAGTTTACATGGAATTAATCACCTGCGCGCGATACTAATGTTTCTTTTTTGTAAACCAATGTTTGGATGATGTGACACCCGTACAGTTACGTGGGAAACATGGGAGATGTACCAGTTGCGGCAGATCGCTCGAAACATGCATGTACTGGTCGTGCATGTACGCTTTCACAAGAAAGATCGATGCTGGGTGTCATCACAAAAGCAAAAGATGTAGCATGAAAAAGATTAATCGATCATCACGTGAGGTTACAAGCCGTTGCATGCCTAGTGAAGAGGTTGTGACTGGAAACTCGTATGGGCATGCATGCAAGTACTGCGGCACGCACCTGATTGCCTCGCGGTACGTAAAGTTATGGTTTCTGAAAATAGCATTTTTGTCGTCGCTTGGACTAAGTTCCAGCAGTTTAAACTAAACAAAATATTAAAAATCGTTATGTATTTAAAAGGATTCGTCGGTGCACTCATCTAAAGCAACTATAGCAGAATCGTTATGTGTATCCAATCACCATAATAATCGCTATTATGACAAACAATACAAAAAAAGTGGCACTTAAAGTCATGATATGCAACTATAGCAGACCTCGATATTATGTGGAGGTCTGGTTTGAAGTGCAGTTCAAATCCAACTGTTCCGCACGGCAAATAATATTCAGCTTCTTCCTACCCGCGCCTCCTTGTCTGCCTTCTTTTTTTTGGTGGCACTATCGTTCGTACAACAAAACGCCATTTAAAACCACGGGTCCACGGCTGACCTACCTGTCATAAATAGCGCTTCCAATCCCTCGGATCTTCGTTGGTAAGCCGTCCGATACTTGTCACACGACATCATCTCCTGTCATGCCACCTCTCCCGCGCCGCGACCGCCTAGGAGCGTCGGTGCCAGCACTTCGTCCTCCAGACGACGAGCTAGAGGAGAAGCAAAAAATTGAGTTTGTGGCTCGCCGCTCCTCGAAGAATGCCAAGTTTAAGAAGGAGCTCGACCGCCGTTGGAATGCCGGCGAGCCTCTCTACTACAACGACGGCCTTGGCAAGCTCCCGGACGTGGAGGAGGACGTCGAGGACTTAGGCCCTGTTTGTTTGGGCTTTTGCTTCTGCTTTTACAGCTTTTTCCACTTTGGTCAAAAAGCCACAAAAGCTTCTAAATAGATGCTTTTGGAGCTAAGTTCCAAAAGCATCTATTTAGGAGCTTTTGTGACTTTTTGCCCAAAATGAAAAGGCTACAAAAGCAGAAGCAAAAGGCCAAACAAACAGGGTCTTAGACAGCCTCAACTAGTAGTAGGTAGCACTATCGGATACCAACGTTGCATATGTTTAGTATTTTGCGATTGGCGCTTATCAAAAATTTAAGTTGATATTATATGTAAATACTATGAATGTCGGCCCCTTATTATAACTAACTCAAATGTGGATTGTTATTAATCAAATTAACTCATTGTTTAACTCACTAGGATGGCATATAAAATTTTCAAACAAAAACAAAAAAGAGGAGAATTCGATGGCCATAGTATGGCGACTCTGAGCTTTCATGTTGCATTTGCATCTTCCAAAATATTATGAAACATGTGAACTCAGCATGACTCAGATGATTTGGTTCCTTGTGGTGGAACCAACCCACTAGAGTTCAAGTCCTAAACTTAACATTGATGGTCGTATTTTCTTGGGTATATTTCAAGCCTTTCGGCCATGTGCGTTTAGCAGGGGAGGCGTTCCCGTCGACTACGAAATGTCTGTGGCGATTTCGTTGATCTCAAGATGATGTGTCTGATGGATCAGTCTTTCGAAGACGCTTATAGAGATACGGCGTGTGTCATGTGTTCATATTGTTGGGTAACGCGGTAATTTCAAAAAAATTCCTACGAACACGCAAGATCTATCTAGGTGATGCATAGTAACGAGAGGGGCGAGTGTGTCCACGCACCCTCAAAGACCAAAAGCGGAAGCGTTTCAATAACGCGGTTGATGTAGTCGAACTTCTTCGCGATCCAACCGATCAAGTACCGAACGTACGGCACCTCCGCGTTCAGTACACGTTTAGCTCGATGACGTCCCTCGTGCTCTTAATCCAGTTGAGGACGAGGGTGAGTTCCGTCAGCACGACGGTGTGGCGACGGTGATGATAATGTTACCAGCGCAGGGCTTCGCCTAAGCACTACGATGGTATGATCGAGGTGTGTAACTGTGGAGGGAGGCACCGCACACGGTTAAGAGAAGCTTGTGTGTCTTTGGGGTGCCCCCTGCCCCCGTATATAAAGGAGGGGGGAGAGAGGCCGGCTCCCTAGGGGCGCACCAAGTGTATGGAGTCCTACTAGGACTTCCAAGTCTTAGTAGGAATCCTTTCCCTTTTAGGAGTAGGAGAGAAGGAAGGAGAGAGGGAGTAGGAAAGGGCAAGGGGGCGCTGATGAGGATATAGACCTAGGGTAGGGTCATAGGCCTACCTATACGCCCTACCCAAGGTCATTACCCTAGAAGCAAAGAAGCCCAAGAGACAACAAGAAGTACCCAAAGAAGACGTCGAGTGCAATCCACTCGACAAGTCACACACTCGGGTACCCCTCCTTCCTGATGACACTCGACCAATCAATCACTCGACCTACTGTAGACCAAGAGTCACTCTGAACAGCATCGGTCGGACAATCACTCTGTAGTCTTTAATCTCATTAATAGTATTTATGGCTGGCGTTATCAGTAACGCACCATCTTTATGTACATTGAACTCCTTGTAACGGGGGATGGCTGGGGTCCTGGCGTACTCTATATAAGCCACCCCCTCCTCTGGCACAAGGGTTCGCACCCCCTGTAACACACACATCATAATCCAGTCGACCTCCTCCGGGAACTGAGACGTAGGGCTTTTACCTCCTCCGAGAGGGGCCTAAACTCGTAAACACTTACGTACAACCTCACTGTAGCTAGGACCTTGCCTCCTCATACATACCCCCTACTCTTACTGTCAGTCTTAGTACCAGATAGTTGGCGCCCACCGTGGGGCCAAGTGTCTTAGCGACTTCCTGCGAGGTTGCAGTTTATTCAGTCTTCATTGCCATGGTTTTCGACGGCAGTTTGATCATGGGCCGCGAGTTCCAACTCGGCGCGCTCACTTTCGTCGCCGACGAGTCGGACTAGCTCCAGGAGGCCCCGCTCGACGTCGAGGCTCTGCCGATCCGTGGTTCGTCGCACTTCCGCGCGAGTGCCCGCGACGTCCTCCTTTGGCAACCGTCGACCCTGTACTAGTTGGCCCCCGCATCATTTTCTTGCTCTGCTGGTGTCGTGGTTCTAAGCCTGACAGTAGAGTGGGGGGTAGGTATAGAGAGGCAAGGTCCTAGCTATGGAGAGGTTGTGAACACAAGGGATGTACGAGTTCAGGCCCTTCTCGGAAGAAGTAACAGCCCTACGTCTCGGAGCCCGGAGGCGGTCGAGTGGATTATGAGTATATGAGTTACAAGGTGCCGAACCCTTCTGCCTGTGGAGGGGGGTGGCTTATATAGAGTGCGCCAGGACCCCAGCCAGCCCACGTAGGAGAGGGTTTAAGGTGAGTTAAGTCTGGGGAGTTACTGGTAACGCCCCACATAAAGTGCCTTTACTATCATAAAGTCTACTTGATTACAGGCCGTTGCAGTGCAGAGTGCCTCTTGACCTTCTGGTGGTCGAGTGAGTCTTCGTGGTCGAGTCCTTCAAGACAGTCGAGTGTGTCCCTCGTTGGTCGACTGGAAGGCGACTTCTTCTAAGGATGTCGTTGGGTAAGGTACTTAGATCAGGTCCATGACCCTACCCTAGGTACATAACCCCATCATTAGCCCCCGAATGGATTGAGGCTTCGAGTGAGGAAGGAGTTGATGTCGTTTCCGATTAACCTTTGCGCTCTGGTCGTGCGTTGTCCTGGACCAAAGAATCTCTTCGTCGACAGTGAGCAACTTGTCTTCAGTCGACTCGATCCATTCTATTCTTGCGTCGAGTGATCTTTCGGGCTTCGACGATCTCCGAGCGACGGATCGCTGGAAACCCCGTGTCTAACAGACTGATCTGCTGTTCGCGGATTCCGCGGGATGCGAAATTTGGGGACGCGCGCGAAGTGGAGCGGACCGCGGCGTTCGGATGGGACGGGACATAGACGCCTCGATCTCCGCGCCGCTTTTTTCGCCACGTATCCCGTCTGCATAACTGTTCCTGATATGATTAGATCGACCGGGCCCACCTGTCATCCACTCAGAAGGGACCTTATAAATGCGCCCGGCGAGGATTTCTGTACTGTGCCTCAGTCATTTTCTCTCTCTCTCTCTCTCTGCTTCTTTCTTCCCCGCCCAGCGTGCTCGCCCTCGCCCCCGCACCACTTCCCTTCGCGCATCTCGCCGGCAACCATGGCCAAGGAGAAGACGGCGGCGCTGGAACGTGCGAAGAAGGCGTCGGCGTCGGAGAAGGCAAAGGGGAGATCCACCAGCCGCGGCGGGTCCTCGTCCAGATCCCGCCTGCCGAAGGGCTGGGTCCAAGGAGACTGGATCCAGTCGACCATCACAGAGAATGACCTCCTCGACATGGCCAACGAGGGCTTGATCCCTCATGGAGCTGCGAGGCTTCCGGGGAAGGAGTGGCAGCCCCAGCCAGAAGAGGGTGAGTGTGTGTTCTTGGCCACCCATGTTGATCGTGGATTTTCCTTGCCGCCGAGTGTTTTCTTCCGTGGCTTCTTGAATTTCTTTGGAGCGCAGCTCCACCACTTTACCCCAAACTCTATTGCCTATCTTGCTGCGTTCGTGTCCATGTGTGAGGGTTTCCTGGGCTGTCGACCGCACTGGAGTTTGTTCAAGCATATATTCACGTGTCGCTCTCAGACCGTGAAGAAGGCGAGCCCAGGTGATGAGAGAACCCGAGTCGTCCAAATGTGTGGGGGTCTGGGGATCCAGGTGAGGAATAAGAGCACCTTCCCGCCCATGACTTTTCCCGAGTCAGTCAGAGGCTGGCAGTCGACCTGGTTCTACTGCCAAGACCAGTCGACGCCGGGGCAGTCGAGTGGACTCCCTCAGTTTACCATGGACCGAGTGAACAAGCCCTCCTCTCTGAAGTTGATCCCGGAGGAGAAAGCTGACGTGAAGATGTTGATGGAGCGCGTGGTGCAGTTGGTTTGGGAGGGAGTGACGGGCATGGATCTCCTGGAGGTCTTCCTTAGGCGTCGCATCCAGCCCCTTCAGTTCCGGAGCCACTGCATGTGGTTGTACTATGGGACCGAAGACGAGACTCGAGTCCATCCAGAAGCAGTCGACGATGTCACTCTGGAAAGATGGATGGTAGCCGTTACCGGAAACAAGGACAACCCACGCGGAGCTAGAAGGATTCCTCCACTCGACCACAACAGCGATCCAAACAAGGTACGTTGGCTCTGCTCTCCACTGTGTTCTTGTCGCATTCATTTCTGTTTATCCTGCCGACTGGTCGACTGATCCTTGTCTTGATATCTGCTAGGCTCTCACCGAGCTGTACTCGATGCCCAATGGGGCCCAAGCTCCGACTGAGGAGGGTGAGGCGAGTGGGGGCGAGAGCCAGGGAGAGGAGGAATGGGACTCGGACATTGCAGAGGATGATGACGACGATGATGATGACGACGGTGATGAAGATGACGTTGAGGACGAGGAAGAAGAGGAGGAGGAGGTCGTACCACCGCGTTCAGAAAGGCGGTCGAAGCTTGTCCACGACCCTTCGACTGAACGTGGCAAGGGGGTTGTGACCGTTGCCCAGTCGACCAAACGCCCTCGGACCACCTCTCCGGTGCCGACTGAAAAGGCGCCGAAGCAGCCCAGGGCGGCCTCGTCGAAGCCGACCAAGCTCCTGCCGAAGATGAAGGTGTCCATCCCCACCATATCAGGGTAATCGTTCTGCTTGAGTCTTCTTATTTTGTGTGAACTTTGTCTCTGGTCGACGCTGAAGTTAGTCGACTGATCCTTTGGAGTTGCAGTGCTGCTACTTCTGAAACCTCAGCCCGGGCTGATGACCATGAGATGGAGGACGCAGCAACTTCGAACCCAGGTACTGTATTCTTATCGCCGTTCTTAGTCGACTGACTCGCGATCTTTGATCATGATTCTTCTCCGTAGCTCCACCCAATACTGTTATCGATCTCCCTGATGATGATGAGGATGAAGAACCACTGAAGCGCAGGAGGAGTAGGAAAGCGTCCGCCAGTAAGGTGCCCCAGGACGTGACGGCGCCTGAGATTATGATTGCGGAGGAAGAGAACACCACTCGACACACGGTGTCCTTCGCAGATCCATTGACGAGTGCTCAGCGGCCCTCCCTCTTCACGACGCACCACGTCCCAGAGGACCAAGCTGGCGCGGCGAAGGAAGCGATACGCCAGGCGGGAATCATGATGGAGCAATTAAAGACCATCCGGGATGCGAGCCAGGCAGCTTATGACGCCAGTTCTGCCCTTCAAAGCAATGTTCAGGTCAGTCGACCACTGTTTGTTCTGTTGGATATGCTACCAAAAACTTTTCCTTCCCGGACTTTATAGTAGTCACCCACTGGGTGTGTCGATTAAACTCCGTGTGAGCGGGGGCACGCTGAGTGCACCCGCTGGGTGTAGTCCCCAAGGCTAAGGTCGACTGCTGGCAGTCGGCCTTAGGCTTTATGATGTCAATCTTTCTGTCAGTCGACTATGTCGACTGGATTTCACAAACCGGTGGGGGCACGCTGAGTGCACCCACTGGGTGTAGTCCCCGAGACTGTGGTCGACTGCTTGCAGTTGATTACAGTCTTAAAGAATACGTCTCTTTTTTTTTTTGAGGTCGACTGGTCGACTTTGTCTTCAACAGAACTAGTGGGGGCACGCTGAGTGCACCCACTGGGTGTAGTCCCCGAGACTACGGTCGAATGCTTGTATTCGGCTGTAGTCTTAGAAACGTGTGTTTTTTCCCTTTTTCACTCGGAAGTGAATTATATTTGACATTTAGTCGATTGGTTCTTCGCAGAACTCCTGTGATCTTGTGGCTCGCTACTCTGAGCTGGAAAACAAGCACACTCAACTCGAGCTGAGCTTGAAGCTGGTTCAAGAGAAGCTGACGAAGGCAAAGGAGGAGACCGAAGGTATGTTTGGTGAGACCTTGACGACTGCTTTTCCCCTTGCTTGTTTCAAAATCTAACCTTGCTGTAACTTGCAGGTAAGGTAAGGGAGGCCCAACAGAAGAAAGACCTCGAACTCGCTGAGAAGATCAAGCTTGCTGACGAGAAGTTAGCTTCAGTCACCAAGCTTGAACAAGACAATACCAATCTGAAAGCTGCCCTTGGGATCGCCAACAAGGAGGTCAGTCGACTAAAAACTGATAAAGCTGCCCTGACCGACCAAGTCAGCAAATTGACTGGAAAGAAAACTGATCTGGAGGCCTTCCTGAGTAGTCTTGCCAAGAAGTTGTTTCTTATGCTTGAAGGTAAACCTCTATGCTTGGCAAACATTTCCAATTGTGGTTTTTCCATTCGACCATCCCCTTGACTTAGTGATCATCCTTGCAGAATTTTGTCAAAACTTTGAAGAAGAAACTAGCCGGCTGGAGCCAAACCTCGACCCCGTCAATTCTCCGGTGAACGACGAAGTTGCCATGGATGTTTTCCGACTGGAGTCTCGTGTCGCAGCTGTCGTGGACTATCTCGCAAGGCTGAAGGCCGCCACATCTCGCATCGACTCGACGCTCTGGCCTGAGGAGACACTTCAGAATGACCTTGAGTCGCTGATGGCCCGGTTGAACACGATCCCTGGTCGAGTGCAGGAATGGAAGAAGTCCTCGGCTCGGTGTGGTGCAGATGTTGCTCTGTGTCTGGCCCGAGTCCACTGTAAAGATGCGCGAGAAGAGAAGCTGGCGGCCCTTCGGGTGGCCAATACCAAGAAGCATGACTTCAGGTCCTTTATGGAAACTTTCCTTGCAGCTGCCACTCGGATCGCCGACGGAATTGATCTTGATGAATTCGTTGCACCTTCCAGCCCTCCACAGGAGGGGTAAAAAACTTCTTCTGGCTTGACGCTTTAAATTTGCCTCGGTATGCCGAGTGGAATTGTAACCGATAAACCTTAACAGGCTTAACGCCTGAGCACTTTCGGTTCCTTTAGATATCGATTCGGACTTGAATTTAGAGCTTGAATACAATTGCCTTTGGCTCGAAATGTCTTTTGCAGGTTCAAAGCAAGGCGCCTTTACTGCAATCGACTTATTCTTTAGTCCACTTAGGCGAGCACTGGGCTGCAGCTAAGCCCCCGAGTGAGAGGTTTACTCTTCACTCGGCAGGATTTTTATAACTTAGGCGAGCATAGGGCTGCAGCTAAGCCTCCGAGTGAAAGTCTGGCTTACCACTCGGTAGGAGTTTGATAACTTAGGCGAGTGCTTGGACTGCAGCTAAGCCCCCGAGTGAGAGGGTTGCTTCTTCACTCGGTAGGATTTTTATAACTTAGGCGAGTGCTTGGACTGCAGCTAAGCCCCCGAGTGAGAGGTTTGCTCTTCACTCGGTAGGATTTTGATAACTTAGGCGAGTGCTTGGACTGCAGCTAAGCCCCCGAGTGAGAGGGTTGCTCTTCACTCGGTAGGATTTTTATAACTTAGGCGAGTGCTTGGACTGCAGCTAAGCCTCCGAGTGAAAGTCTGGCTTACCACTCGGTAGGATTTTTATAACTTAGGCGAGTGCTTGGACTGCAGCTAAGCCCCCGAGTGAGAGGGTTGCTCTTCACTCGGTAGGATTTTTATAACTTAGGCGAGTGCTTCGACTGCAGCTAAGCCCCCGAGTGAGAGGGTTGCTCTTCACTCGGTAGGATTTTGATAACTTAGGCGAGCACAGGGCTGCAGCTAAGCCCCCGAGTGAGAGGGTTGCTCTTCACTCGGTAGGATTTTGACAAACTTAGGCGAGTCCTTGGACTGCAGCTAAGCCTCCGAGTGGAAGGCTGGCTTACCACTCGGTAGGATTTTGATAACTTAGGCGAAACGGATTCGCAGCTAAGCCTCCGAGTGGGAGTCTGGCTCACCACTCGGTAGGATTTTTACAAACTTAGGCGAAACAGATTCGCAGCTAAGCCTCCGAGTGGGAGTCTGGCTCACCACTCGGTAGGATTTTTACAAACTTAGGCGAAACGGATTCGCAGCTAAGTCACCCACTGAGGGGGAATTTTATTGGACAAAAATAAAAAGTGACAGAAATTATGGAGGAACTATGACACTATTATTTTGAGGTCCATGAACTACAGAAGTACTTTATTGCAACTCATCCGAGTGATAAAACTTAAGTATAAAATGGGTGGAGTAGCTCCGCGTTCCAAGCTCGGGGCTCGTCGATATTATGCTTGACGTTGTAAAGATGGTACGCCCCGTTGTGGAGAACCTTGGTGACGATGAAGGGGCTTTCCCAAGAAGGAGCAAGCTTGTGTGGTTTGTGCTGATCCACTCGGAGAACCAAATCTCCTTCCTGGAAGGCTCGACCTCTCACATTTCTGGCGTGGAAACGATGCAAATCTTGTTGGTAGATGGTCGACCGGATCAGAGCCATCTCCCTTTCTTCCTCTAAGAGGTTGACTGCGTCCTGCCGCGCTTGTTCAGCCTCTGCTTCGTTGTAGATTTCAACTCGGGGAGCATTGTGGAGAAGATCACTCGGCAAGACTGCTTCAGCTCCGTAGACCAAGAAGAATGGAGTTCTTCCGGTCGACCGATTAGGTGTGGTCCGCAGCCCCCAAAGCACTGAGGGAAGTTCGTCGACCCAAGCTCCAGCCGCGTGTTTGAGATCACGCATCAGTCGGGGCTTCAATCCCTTAAGAATCAATCCATTAGCTCGCTCTGCTTGTCCATTCGACTGCGGATGGGCGACTGAAGCGTAGTCGACCCGTGTGCCTTGAGAGTTGCAGAAATCTCTGAATTCCTCCGAGTCAAAGTTCGACCCATTATCCGTAATGATGCTGTGCGGGACTCCATATCTGAATATTAGTTCCCTGATGAAACTAACAGCAGTACCAGTGTCAAGGTTCTTGATTGGTTTAGCCTCGATCCACTTGGTGAACTTGTCGACTGCCACCAGTACATGCGTGAAGCCACTTCGTCCTGTTCTCAAAGGACCGACCATGTCCAGTCCCCATACTGCGAAAGGCCAAACGAGTGGGATAGTCTTCAGAGCTGACGCAGGCTTGTGCGACATATTCGAGTAGAACTGACATCCCTCGCACTTATCCACTATCTCTTTTGCCATCTCATTCGCCTTTGGCCAGTAAAATCCGGCTCGGTATGCTTTGGCCACGATGGTCCGAGAGGACGCATGATGACCACAGGTCCCCGAGTGGATATCATTGAGGATGAGTCGACCTTCTTCTGGTGTTATGCACTTCTGACCAACTCCAGTCGCGCTTTCTCTTTACAATTGTCCTTTGATTACGGTAAAGGCCTTAGATCGACGGACGATCTGTCGAGCCTCTTCCTCATCCTCCGGGAGCTCTTTTCTCAGGATATACGCGACGTATGGAACTGTCCAGTCGGGAATGACCACCAAGACCTCCAAGATCAAGTCGACCACCGCTGGGACTTCAACAACAGTCGGATCCGTGGCACTCTTGGGCTGTGGAGTTTCTTCGGTGAAAGGATCTTCTTTGACTGACGGAGTGTGTATATGCTCCAAGAACACACCACTCGGAATGGCTTCTCTCTTGGAACCTATCTTTGCTAGATCATCAACTGCTTGATTTTTCAGTCGGGGTATATGATGGAGCTCTAACCCCTCGAACTTCTTTTCCAGCTTCCTCACTGCACTGCAGTATCCAGTCATGGCTGGGCTTCTCACGTCCCACTCTTTCATCACCTGGTTGACCACTAAATCCGAGTCGCCATAGACCATCAGGCGACGGACGCCGAGTGAAATGGCCATGCGCAACCCATATAAGAGGGCCTCATATTCTGCCTCATTGTTGGAGGAATCAAAGTGAATCTGCAGCACATATCTGAGCTTATCTCCTCTGGGGAAACCAGGACAACCCCAGCACCGGAACCATTCAACATCTTAGAGCCATCAAAGAACATGGTCCAATGCTCCGAGTGAACTTCAGTCGGCTGCTGCTGTTCAATCCACTCGGCGAGGAAATCTGCTATTGCCTGGGACTTAATGGCTTTCTTTGCCTCGAACTTGATATCAAGGGGAAGAAGTTCAATCGCCCATTTGGCCACTCGACCAGTTGCATCTCTGTTGTGCAAAATCTCTGATAGTGGAGCGTCGCTGACGACTGTGATGGAATGATGAGAGAAATAATGAGCAACCTTCTTTGTGGTCATGTATATTCCATACACAAGCTTCTGATAATGAGGATATCTCTGCTTGGATGGAGTCAAGACTTCAGACAAATAATACACTGGGCGCTGAACTTTGAGAGGTTTTTCTTCTTCTTCCCGCTCGACCGTAAGCACAGTACTGACGACTTGTCCTGTGGCTGCGATATAGAGCAACAGAGGCTCTTTGCTGATTGGAGCAGCAAGCACCGGCTGGGTGGAGAGCAGAGCTTTTAGCTCGGCAAACGCTGCATCAGCTTCTGGAGTCCACTCGAACTTGTCTGTCTTCTTCATCAGTCGGTAAAGAGGCAATGCCTTTTCACCGAGTCATGAGATGAATCGACTTAATGCGGCCAAGCATCCAGTAAGCTTCTAGACATCGTGCACTCGCACAGGGCGTTTCATTCGGAGAATAGTGCCAATCTTCTCTGGGTTAGCGTCAATTCCCCGTTCGGAAACGAGAAAACCGAGTAACTTGCCACCAGGAATTCCAAATGTGCACTTTGATGGATTGAGCTTGATATCATATCTTCTGAGGTTGGCAAATGTTTCGGCGAGATCAGCGAGCAGGTCGGAACCTTTTCGTGACTTGACAACAATATCATCCATATAAGCTTCCACATTCCGACTGATTTGAGTGAGTAGACACTTCTGAATCATTCGCATAAATGTGGCTCCGGCATTCTTGAGGCCGAATGGCATGGTGATATAGCAGAAGCACCCGAATGGAGTGATGAAAGCTGTTTTTACCTTGTCGGGCCCGTACAGACGGATCTGGTGGTACCCGGAGTAAGCATCTAAAAAAGATAACCTCTCGCATCCCGCGGTCGAGTCAACAATTTGATCTATGCGAGGGAGAGGAAAATGATCTTTCGGGCAGGCCCGGTTGATGTGCTTGAAATCAATGCACATTCGGAGCGACTTGTCCTTCTTAGGAACCATGACGACATTAGCGAGCCACTCGGAGTGCTATATCTCTCGGATAAATCCTGCCGCCAACAGTCGAGCCACTTCTTCACCAATGGCTTTTCTCTTCTGGACGGCGGACCGCCGAAGATGCTCTTTGACTGGTTTTGCAGATGAGTCGACTCTTAGGCGATGCTCAGCCAGTCCCCTGGGAACACCTGGCATGTCAACGGGCTTCCATGCAAAAATGTCCCAGTTCTCACGGAGGAACTGGATGAGCGCTTCTTCCTATTTTGGGTCGAGTGTTGTGGAGATGCGGGTCGGAGCTGCATCGGGGTCGGTCGGGTGAATGTGAACAGGCTTCATCTCACCGGACGACTGGAATGCAGACTCTGTGGCGGGTTTCTTTGATCGCAGCAAGTCACTCGGATCTGTGTTTTGCTTGTATTCCTCGAACTCGACCGCTGTCACCTGGGAATCGGCAATCTTGGAGCCCTTCTGAAAGCACTCTTCTGCCTTTTTCCTATCACCGGTGACAGTGATCACTCCTTTGGGGCCGGGCATCTTCAATTTGAGGTACACGTAACATGGTCGAGCCATGAACCGTGCGTAAGCTGGTCTCCCCAAAATGGCATGATATGCACTCTGAAAATCCACGACCTCAAACGTCAACTTTTCTTTGCGAAAGTGTTTCAAATCACCAAACACCACATCCAAAGCTATTTGGCCGAGTGACTCGGCTTTCTTCCCTGGTATAACTCCATGAAAGCTCATGTTACTAGTGCTCAGTCGGGACATCGGAATGCCCATTCCTTTCAGTGTGTCTGCATACAACAAATTCAGTCCGCTTCCACCATCCATCAGCACCTTTGTCAGTCGAGTGCCTTCGACCACTGGATCGACCACCAAAGCTTGCCTCCCAGGGGTGGCAATGTGAGTCGGGTGATCAGATTGGTCGAATGTGATGGGTATTTGAGACCATTTCAGATAATTTGCTTTTGCAGGGGCAACCATGTTCACCTCTCGGTTAATGACCTTCAGTCGACTCTTGCTTTCCACATCTGCAAAGATCATCAGAGTGGAGTTGATATGCGGATATCCCTCCCCACTGTCCTCCTTGTCTTCAGCCTTGTCTGACTCCTTCTCCTTGTCCTTAGACTGTTTTCCCTGAAACTGCTGGATCAGGAGTCGACATTGGCGAGTGGTGTGCTTCGGGTAGATGATATTCCCCTCTTCGTCTTTCTTCGTGTGGATGTGACACGGCATATCCATTACGTCATTCCCTTCTTTATCCTTTACCTTCTTGGGGTTCCAGGATCCTTTTGGTTTCCCCTTAAACTTTCCCTGAGTCACGGCCAGAGCCTCTCCAGGAGCTGCCGGTTCAGCCTTCCGCTTTTGTTTCCGACTGGTGTTTCCTTTTTCCGACTGACTCGGCTTGTGCTTGCCGCTTCGGAGTCGGTCTTCTTCTTCGCCGTTGGCGTACTTGGTAGCAATCTCCATCATCCGACTCAAGGTCATGTCACCGGTTCGACCAAACTTCAAACTCAGTTCTCTGTTCTTGACGCCATCTTTGAAGGCGCAGACTGCCTGATGATCAGACACATTCTCCACAGTGTGGTGCAAAGTGATCCACCTCTGAATATACTCTCTGAGAGTCTCATTAGCTTTCTGCACGCACACTTGCAACTCTGTCAATCCAGCTGGTCGCTTGCAAGTTCCTTCAAACGTTCTGATGAACACTCGGGACAGATCCTCCCAAGTGTAAATGCTGCTAGGAGGTAATTGAGTCAACCATGCCCTGGCAGAACCTTCCAGCATGAGGGGCAAATGCTTCATGGCCACCTCGTCGTTCCCACCACCAATCTGAACTGCCACTCGGTAGTCTTCAAGCCAAGTTTCAGGCTTAGACTCACCAGTGAACTTGCTGACTCCTGTTGCCAACCTGAAATTGGGAGGGATAACTGCGGCTCTGATAGCTCTGCTAAAACATTCAGGACCAGAAACATGCACTCGACTGCTTATGGGTGCGTCTCTGTCGAGTCCGCCTCGATGGGCTCTGTTCCGGTCGACCAAGCCTTGCACGATAATGGATCGTGCGTCGAAGCCTGGTTCTCTGGGGTCGACTGGAACCCTTCGCCCTGTACTGTACTGACGCCTGTCATCTTGCCGCCAAGGAGCGTAAGACCCACCCCTCGGAGAAGTGGGCACTTGACGCCTATCATCTCGGTCGAGTCTGTCGCCATATTGATCTCGCCGATTCTCGCGCCCCTCACGCCGCGGAGGCGATCTGGGGCTGTGAGCCGACTGAACCGTATTCACAGTGACAGATCGACTGTGAATTCTGTTGCGCGATTGAGACACGGCTGAGTTCTGATCTCCTGCTGCTCGGAGAAGATCCCTGATCTGCAGTAAACCTCTGCCAGCTTCCGACTGCGAAGGCTAGATGGACTCTGCTATACGGGTCGTAGCTGCTAAATTCTGGATTGGGGTTCGATATACCTGAGTCGGCGGGAAGAGTTGACGTCGATTGGTGTCGGGAACTCGTTGCCGCGCGCGCTCGTCGAGTGCTCGCTGAAGATTCTCCAGTCGAGTGTGTTCGGCCAAGTTGGCCAGACGTGCCTCCTCCAAGGCACGAGCCTCGGGGGTTTCTCCTGCGATGGGAGTACGCAAGGGATCCACGTTCCTGCGGCGAAGTTCCTCTCTTTGCAGAGAGTCGAGTGGCTCGGGCTGGTACTCTTCGTAGCCTCGTGCAGGGTCGCCGCCGTCACCTGCTCCACCATCACGGGCGAAGCCAGGGGGACTGTGGGGCCCGTCGACCATCAAGATTTCCGCCGCTGGATCACTGCTACCGCACTCGGATGCAGTCTCTACGGAGCCAGTCGACAGATCGAACAAGCCGTAGAGAGATTCGTTGGGCTCGATTGCCGCAACTTGGGTGGCGGCCGATTGGCGAGCCACCGCGTGCCTCACCCATCGCTGAAGCCTCGACCGTCCTGAGCGCTTGCGCTGGCGGGAGACCGGGAGGGTGGACGATGGAGGAGCCGACCGATACTGGGTCGATGGTTGCCGCAGCAGAACGCCGCGGACACATGTGCGAAAATGCGTCGCACCGCGGACGGGGAGCGCATCAACATCGAGTGGAGCCTCATGGAGCCACGCGGAGTCGTCGGCGATGAAGGTGAGAGTGCCGAGACGGATCTCTTGACCCCCGACCAAAACTCCAGCGGACACCATGATGAAAGTACTCAGAAGAATCGCAACTTCTCCACAAAAATCGCTAAAACACCTGCCCCACGGTGGGCGCCAACTGTCGTGGTTCTAAGCCTGACAGTAGAGTGGGGGGTAGGTATGGAGAGGCAAGGTCCTAGCTATGGAGAGGTTGTGAACACAAGGGATGTACGAGTTCAGGCCCTTCTCGGAAGAAGTAAAAGCCCTACATCTCGGAGCCCGGAGGCGGTCGAGTGGATTATGAGTATATGAGTTACAAGGTGCCGAACCCTTCTGCCTGTGGAGGGGGGTGGCTTATATAGAGTGCGCCAGGACCCCAGCCAGCCCACGTAGGAGAGGGTTTAAGGTGAGTTAAGTCTGGGGCGTTACTGGTAACGCCCCACATAAAGTGCCTTTACTATCATAAAGTCTACTTGATTACAGGCCGTTGCAGTGCAGAGTGCCTCTTGACCTTCTGGTGGTCGAGTGAGTCTTCGTGGTCGAGTCCTTCAAGACAGTCGAGTGTGTCCCTCGTTGGTCGACTGGAAGGCGACTTCTTCTAAGGGTGTCCTTGGGTAAGGTACTTAGATCAGGTCCATGACCCTACCCTAGGTACATAACCCCATCAGCTGGTCACCGCCGCAAGCGGTCTGGTCGATCGCGGCTCCAGCAATGGGTGAAGCACGCAGTGGCTCGACAGGCATTCACACCCCAAGTCGCGGCGATCGAGCCCGACGTATATCACTGCGGTCCGGTCGACCCGTCGACTGACTTGGCAGACACACTTTCCGAGAGCGGGAGTTGTGACCCTGCGGCGGAGGTCCTCATGGTCGACTCCCATCGCAACCCGCCTGGTTTCTGTGTTGCAGCGAGAACAGGGACGACGACGGCATGTCATTCGACCATGAGGAGTATCAGCCTCAACCTCTCAGTCCGCAGCGGAGGGAGGGGCTGCACCGCCGCGACGAGGAGGCTCTCCACACCCCCATCATAGGGGAAACCCCCGAGGCTCAGGCTTTGGAGGAAGTGCACCTGGCCATGCTGGCTAAGCGCACTCGTTTGGAGAATCTCCCACATTCTCTCAACGAGTGTGCCCGTCGACTGATCCCTGAATCCAGTCGGCGTTCACGACAGTTGTTTCCACTGGAAATTTAGGTATTCCGTACACCGATTCAGAATCTTGCGGCCGTTGCGCGTATCATGGAGTCCATTCAGCCATCTCGCTCGGAGGCTGGAAGGGGCTTGGAACAAATCAGGGCGCTGGTCCAGGCAGCAAGAGACCAGAACTCCACCGTGTCCCAGTCGCGGAAAAGAATTCACAGTCAGTCAGTAAGGGCAGACACCATTCAGTCGGCGCACGTTCCTAGGTCACCTTTGCGGCGAGGAGATCGTGAGCACCGCCAAGATGGACACCTAGGAAGATCTCATGGACATGATGACCGTGGGTACGCCCGCGACAACTACCGTTGAGTGCCTTTGCCCCTTCCGAGGGGCAGGTCATACGTGCTCCGGTGGTATGATGATAGGCATCCATACGGTAATGACCGCAGAGTTCCAGTCGACCCAAGAGAGCCTGGGTTCGATGCAAGGTCAGTCCTTGTTCAGGGCTTGGTCGACCAGAACAAAGCATACAGAGAAGGGATAGACAGAGACATGCCCAGCGGAAGCAGGGTCCACGTGTCTGGTCCTGAGTGTTTCGGAAGAGCTATCAGGGCCATTGAGATCCCCCACAACTTTTGATTGGCGACTGGCGTCAGTAAGTTCATGGGAGAGTCGAAGCCCGACACATGGCTTGAAGACTACAAAGTGGTTGTGCACATCGGTGGCGGCAGCGATGAGGTGTCCATGAAGCACCTCCCTCTAATGCTTGAAGGTTCTGCTAGAGCTTGGCTGAATCAGTTGGCCCCTGGGAGCATTTTGAGTTGGGATGAGTTAGCCCGAGTGTTTACCAGAACATTCGAGAGCACCTGCAAGAGGCTTGCTAGTCTACCAGAGTTGCAGCATTGCATGCAAAAACCGAATGAAACCTTGAGAGACTATATCCAGAGATGGATCACTCTGCACCACACGGTGGAGAATGTGTCCGATTACCAAGCAGTTTGTGCCTTCAAAGAGGGTGTTCGCTACAGAGAGCTCAATCTGAAGTTTGGTTGGACAGGAGATATGACTCTGACTTGGATGATGGAGATTGCCACCAAGTACGCTAACGGCCAAGAGGAAGACCGACTCCGGAGTGGTAAGCACAAAACAGTCGCCCAGGACACCGGAGGAGGAAATTCCAGTCGGAAGCAGAAGCGAAAGGCTGAGGCAGCAGGTCCTGCCGAGGCAGCAGTGTTGAATCAAGGAAAGTTCAAAGGAAAGCCCAAGGGGCCCTGGAATCCCAAGAAGGTAAAATATCAAGATGGAAATGATGTGATGGATCTGTCGTGTCATATTCATACCAAGAAAGATGAAGAGGGGAATCTGATCCTCCCCAAGCATACCACTCGACAGTGTCGACTCCTGATTCGGAGCTTCCAGATGAAAGGCCAGCCTAGCGAGAAGGATAAAGATTCTGATAAGGAGCAAGACAAGGAAGAGGAGGATGGTGGATACCCCAATGTTAATGCCACCCTGGTGATTTTTACTGATGTTGAGAGCAGAAGTCAACTGAAAGTCATTAACAGAGAGGTGAACATGGTTGCTCCGGCAACACCAAAATTTCTGAAGTGGTCAAAAACTCCTATGACATTCGACCAGTCAGACCACCCGCCACGAGTAGCTACCCCTGGGCTGCAGGCACTGGTGGTCGACCCAGTCGTTGGGGGCACTCGACTGACCAAAGTTCTGATAGATGGCGGCAATGGCCTCAATATCCTCTACGCTAAGGCCCTCAAAGGAATGGGCATTCCGATGTCCAAACTCAGCGAGAGAAATATGAGGTTCCACGAAGTCATCCCAGGAAAGAAAGACGATTCACTCGGTCATATTGCTCTTTATGTGGTTTTGGCAATGAGAAGAATTACCGCAAAGAAAAGTTGACGTTTGAGGTTGTGGATTTCTGGAGTGCTTATCATGCCATTTTGGGCAGACCTGCCTATGCTAGCTTCATGGCTCGATCGTGTTATGTGTACCTCAAGATGAAGATGTCTAGCCCCAAAGGCATGATAACGGTCTCCGGTAACCAGAAAAAGCAGAGGATTGTCTTCAGATGAGCAGATGACAGCTGTTGAGTTTCAAGAGTATCAGAAGACTGCAGATCTGAGTGATTTGTTGCATGCCAAGAGGCCTGCCTCAGAGTCCGCATTTCAGTCAGCTGGGGAGACCAAGCCAGTTCACATTCACCCGACCGATCCCAATGCCGCTCCGACCCACATCTCAACGACAATCGACAGCAAATAGGATGACGCGCTCATCCAGTTCCTCCATGAGAACTGGGACATCTTCGCATGGAAGCCATCTGACATGCCGGGTGTACCCAGAGAACTGGCTGAGCACCATTTGCGAGTCGACCCAAAGGCAAAACCTGTTAAGGAGCATCTTCGTCGGTCTGCCACGGAGAAAAGGAAGGCAATTGGCGAGGAGGTGGCTCGGCTTCTAGCCGCTGAGTTCATCCTCAAGATATACCACTCCGAGTGGCTCGCCAATGTCTTTATGGTTCCCAAGCTTCGAATGTGTATTGACTTCAAGCACATCAATCAGGCCTGCCCGAAAGATCATTTTCCTCTGCCCCGCATCGACTAGATAGTCGACTCAACCGCGGGGTGCGAGCGACTATCCTTCCTGGACGCTTATTCTGGGTACCATCAGATCCGACTGTTTGGACCCAACGAGATCAAAATGGCTTTCATCACCCCGTTCGGGTGTTTTTGTTATGTTACTATGCCCTTTGGCCTCAAGAATGTTGGTGCCACATTCATGCGCATGATTCAGAAGTGCCTGCTCACTCAAATCAGTCAGAATGTGGAAGCATACATGGATGACATAGTGGTTAAGTCACGCAAAGGTCCTGACCTGCTGACTGACCTCGCTGAAACCTTTGCCAATCTTAGGAGGTATGATATCAAGCTCAATCCATCAAAATGCACATTCAGAGTCCCCAACAAAAAGTTACTCGGTTTTCTCGTTTCCGAACGAGGAATCGACGCGAATCCAGAGAAGATTGGCACTATCCTCCGAATGAAACGTCCAGTGCGTGTGCATGATGTTCAGAAGCTTACTGGTTGTTTGTCCGCATTGAGTCGATTCATCTCATGCCTCGGTGAAAAGGCACTGCCTCTTTACCGATTGATGAAGAAGTCTGACAAGTTCAAGTGAAATGATGAAGCCGAAGCAGCCTTTGAAGAAATCAAAGCTCTGCTTTCCACCCAACCGGTGCTTGCCACTCCAGTCATTAAAGAGCCTCTATTGCTTTACATCGCAGCCACATGACAAGTTGTCAGCACAGTGCTCACGGTCGAGCAGGAAGAGGAAGGCAAAGCCTTCAAAGTTCAGCGCCCAGTCTATTACATTTCAGAGGTCTTGACCCCGTCCAAGCAGAGATACCCTCATTATTAGAAGATTGTTTATGGATTTACCTAACCATGAAGAAGGTTGCACATTATTTCTCTGATCATTCAGTTTTAGTTGTCAGCGACGCTCCATTGTCGGAGATTCTGAATAACAGAGATGCAACCGGTCGAGTGGCAAAGTGGGCGATTGAACTTCTTCCATTAGATATCAAGTTTGAGGCAAAGAAGGCCATCAAGTCTCAAGCAATTGCAGATTTCCTCGCAGAGTGGACAGAACAATAGCAGCCGACTCAAATCCAGTTGGAACATTGGACCATGTTCTTTGATGGGTCCAAGTGTTAAATGGCTCTGGCGCAAGAGTGGTCTTAGTGTCCCCACGAGGAGACAAGCTCAGTTATGTCCTCCAGATTCACTTTGATTCTTCTAACAATGAAGCTGAATATGAGGCACTATTGTATGGGTTGCGTATGGCCATATCAGTCGGCGTCCGACGCTTAATGGTCTACAGTGACTCATATTTAGTGGTCAATCAGGTAATGAAGGAATGGCATGTCAGGAGTCCCGCAATGACTGCTTATTGCAACGCAGTGAGAAAGGTAGAGAAGAAGTTTGAGGGATTAGAGCTCCACCACATACTGCGAATCAAGAATCAAGCTGCTGATGATCTGGCGAAGATAGGTTCCACTCGGAAGCCTGTCCCCAGCAATGTGTTCTTAGAGCATCTCCATACCCCATCAGTACAAGAGGATACCTTCAAGGAAGAGCCCCCGCAACCGATAAGTTCAACCAACATGACTGAGATTGAGATTCAATCTGTGCTCGACTTGATCATGGAGGTCTTGGTGATCACACCCGGCTGGACAGTACCGTACATTGCGTACATTCTCAGAAAGGAGATCCTGGAAGATGAGGATGAAGCCCGCCAGATAGTCCGTCGATCCAAAGCCTTCACAGTAATGAAAGGACAGCTTTACAGAGAAAGTGTCACAGGAGTGGCTTAGCGTTGCATCACCCCAGAAGAAGGTCGAATGATCCTAAATGATATCCACTCGGGGAGCTGTGGTCACCATGCGTCCTCTTTGACCATCATGGACAAAGCATACCGAGCAGGATTCTATTGGCCTCGAGCAAACGAGATGGTAAAGTATATAGTCGACAAGTGCGCAGGCTATCAGTTCTACTCCAACATGTCCCACAAACCTGTGTCAGCCTTGAAGACTATTCCACTCGTGTGTCCATTTGCAGTCTGGGGATTGGATATGGTAGGACCCTTCAAGACCGGCACGAGTGGTTTCACCCATTTGCTTGTAGCAGTCGACAAGTTCACCAAGTGGATCGAAGCTAAGCCCATCAAGAACCTTGGCGCAGGTAGTACCGTCAGTTTCATCAAGGAGTTGATATTCAGATATGGAGTTCCTCGTAGCATTATCACAGATAACGGCTCCAACTTTGATTCCGACGAGTTCAAGGCGTTCTATGCGTCCCAAGGCGCTTGGGTGAACTATGCGTCTGTCGCACACCCGCAGTCGAATGGACAAGCAGAAAGGGCGAATGGTTTGATCCTCCAAGGGTTAAAGCCCCGACTAATGCACGACCTCAAGCACGATGTTGGATCCTGGGTGACTGAGTTACCATCCGTCTTGTGGGGGCTGAGAACAACACCGAATCGGTCGACTGGCCAAACCCCATTCTTCTTGGTGTACGGCGCCGAGGCTGTACTCCCGAGTGATTTGCTGCACAATGCCCCCCGAGTGGAACTCTTCTCAGAAGCAAAAGCAGAGCAGGCACACGAAGACGCAATTGATCTCCTGGAAGAAGAACGCGAGATGGCTTTGATTCGGTCGACCATTTATCAGCAAGATCTGCGCTGATTCCATGCTCGCAACGTCAGAGGTCAAGCGTTCCAAGAAGGAGACCTTGTGCTCCGAGTGGATCAGAAACGGCCTCACAAGCTCGCTCCGGCTTGGGAAGGTCCCTTCATCATCACCAAGGTGCTTCAAAACGGAGCGTACCACATCTACAACATAGCCAAGAACATGGACGAGCCGCACACATGGAACACAGAGCTGCTTCGTCCTTTCTATACTTAGAATCACTCGACCCGACGAGTTGTAATAAGAGTATTTCAGTTTGCTTTCGAAGACAAGATGTTTTACATCATCTTAATGATCGGTTCCCCATAATCATTTGTGTACAAATCCCCCAGTGGGTGGCTTAGCTGTGAACCCGATTCGCCTAAGTAAAAAACATTTCCGAGTGGAGAGCAATCCTCCCACTCGGAAGCTTAGCCACGAACCTGATTCGCCTAAGTTAAAAACATTCCGAGTGGAGAGCAATCCTCCCACTCGGGGGCTTAGCTGCGATCCCGTAATAGCCTAAGTTAAAAACATTTCCGAGTGGAGAGAAATCCTCCCACTCGGGGGCTTAGCTGCGACTCCGTAATCGCCTAAGTTCAAAACATTTCTGAGTGGAGAGCAATCCTCCCACTCGGGGGCTTAGCTGCGACCCCGTAATTGCCTAAGTTAAAAACATTTTCGAGTGGAGAGCAATCCT
>NC_057807.1:359286220-359405531 GCF_018294505.1 Triticum aestivum
CTGGCCACCAAGGAAGGAACCTTGAACTTCTTGAGTTTCTTCGGTGGATGTGCAGACCACTCAAAGTCTTGCTTGAAGCCCATTTGCTTCAGATCTTCTTCACCATATAGATGTGACAGAATAGCCCAGGTGCGGTCAAACACTTCATGGAGGTAGTAGTGGTTTTTCTTCACTTCATTATGCGTAGAGGTCATGTTGTGAAGAATAGAGCCAAACTGGCGCTTAACCCATTTGTGGTTCCGATCGACCTTCTGGTGAAGACTTATAAGCAGTTCACGGTCAGTCATCACACGGGGAGCAGTAGCTTGAGGATTTGACTTTGGACCATTTGCAGCAGAATCATGTGTGGTAGAGTCATCATTGGTGGAATAAGATGCAGCTTTGCGGAACTGACCATCCAATGGATGAATGCCTTCATCGATCATAGCTGGTGACTTGCCCTTCTCATCAGATGAGGAAATTATCCACTTGAGGACTTCAATTGGGGGCAAGTAGCTGCCTTGATTAATATTATCAGCCTTGTAGTCGAGTGAAGTCCTTGATCTGAGGAATCTCATGATCCATGGAGCATAAGGCTTCAGCTCAAACGGTGAAAGTGCAACATTCGCAAGAGTCCTCATGAAGAAATCATCGTAATTGATAGGAATACTATGCATGATGTTGAAGAGCATGTTCTTCATCATCCCCACAATTTCTTCATCAGATGAATCATGACCTTTGATTGGACTCATGGTCTTCGTCGGAATGCGGTAGATGGTTCTGGGCACATACAGCAAATCCTTCACGAGGAATTTGGTCCTGTGAATTTGTCCAGGCTTCAGTGGCTTCAAGAGCACTTGCATATAATGATCAGTAAGTTCAGGTTCATCATACAGACAACGAGCGCCTTCTGGTGGAGGACTGATTGGCAAGGCACGAAGCAATTCAGAGGCTGGTGCCTTGTAGTGAGTGTTTTCAATCATCCAGTCCAACACCCATGAGTTGACATCAGTAGCATCACCTGTGATATGCAAAGTTGCGTAGAACTAAAGAATAAGCTCTTCATTCCAATCAACAATGTCAGAGCAGAAATTCAACAAGCCTGCATCGTGAAGCATACTGAGAACCGGCGTGAAGCAAGGCATAGATTCCATGTCCACGTGAGGATGTGCTCATGACCGAAGATTTTTTCCTTGTCAAAGAGAACTAAGGAATAGAAGTTTTCCTGGCTGGCAGTCCAGAAATGCTTCCTTCTAAGACGAGCATTGTCATAAGGGTTGAACTCAGTGAAGAATACGTGCTCGCCGAAGAAATCATCAGCCTTGAATTTTGGCTTCTTGGAGAAGGGATTCTTTGGCTTGGGCTGAGGAGTGCCAGTGATTTGCAGTACCACCTTAGGAATCGCAATCTCAGGTTCCTCATGCTGAGGAATTTCAGTTTCTTCTGCAGTTGCAGCCTGAGTCCTTTCTTCTTCATTCACATTTTCATCAGCGCTAGTGGCTGGAATTTCCTCATTGACGGACGGGGTTGCACCAGGTTCATCAAATTCCACTCGTACTTCTGTAGCGACTAGGGACTAAGGAACAGCTTGGAGAGGAGTGAACAATGGAGAATTGGGGTGCTGACTTTCCCAAAAGTCATCATTCAGCACTGGTGTGGTACATCCGATGTCCACATCCTCATCTTCAAGTTCTTCAACACCTGCCTCTTCAGCAGTGAACTGAGGCATAGGTGAGGAAATGACTGGAGTTGAAGGGAGCTTATCCACTTCAATTTCTTCGTCCAACTGCTCTGTTGAAGTAGCAGATGGAGTTTCTTCATTAGATTCCTTGGGAATCTCATATTCTTCACCATAAGGAACAAGGTCCTTTGATGGCATTGAGGAGACAGGAACGGCATCAATTGGATTGTCAATTGAACTGATCAGCGTCTTCATCTTCTTCGGAGCTGAAGAATTTGAAGAAGTTGATGCCTTCCTCTTTTTCATCATTGCGTGTTCTGCAGCCTTTGTCTTCTTCACATCTGATGCAGATGGAAGGATCGGAGTTGGTGTAGGTGCAGAAGGTGCATTTTCTTCAGGCGCAACTGTTGCAGTTGCCCTGGCTTGTTCACTTTCCTTAGGCGCATCACTAGTGGATGCCCTGGCAATATCATCAGCGGCTGGAATGGAGTCATCAGCCCTGGTACTCTCATTTTCTTCAGAAGCCATACTGACATCAGCGGTGCTAGCATGTTCTTCAGTGGGCTGGGCAGATGCTTCAGCCTGAGGAATTTCAACATGCACCGGAGCAGAGGCAGTTGAAGAGAAAGTCTTCGTCAGGTTGATGAACCGAACTTTTGCGCCCTTCCAATCAGCATGGTACCGATTGAAGTCATCACTCAGTTTCTTGATTTCAGCTTGTAAATCAATGAGTTGATCCGGTGTAAGCGTGAGGACATTGTCCTTGAGGTAGCGCTGTTTCTTGTATTTCGCTTTCTTCAATCTTCGTCCTTCTTGATACTTCCACTTCTCTTCCTCAATGAAGTGGGAGAGAACATGGCTTTGACCAAGAGTGTTGATGATGAACTCCTTTTTCTTGTGCTTCAAATGATAATCTCCCCAACACTCAACTCTCTCTCACATATTTGGCTATGGTGGAAAGATGATTTGAGTGGAAAGCAACTTGGGGAAGGCTAGAAATCAAGATTCTTGTGGTTGGATTGGAATGTCTTGGTCTTAACACATGAGTAGGTGGTTCTTTCTCAGAAAATGAATGCTGGAAGTGTAGGCACGTTCTGATGGATCTCCCCACGAATGAAGAATGGGTGGAGGGGTATATATAGCCTCCGCACAAAATCTAGCTATTACACTCCCAAACTCGGTGAGACCGAATAGTGAAACTCGGTTCAAAATGTGAACGTTAGAGTTTTGGTGGGACCGGCAAGGTCAACTCGGTCGAACCGATGTGCTAGGGTTAGCATAAAACCTCAACTCGGTTTGACCGATTACACAAACTCAGTGAGACCGATTTTGGTAATAAGGAAACAGAGAGTTGGTCAAGCAAACTCGATGGGACCGATTACATATCTCATTGGGACTGAAATTATTGCAACATGCAACACAGAGTTTGCAAGCCCATCTCGGTGAGACCGAACTGATTAGGGTTTCTGGCAGTGGCTATGTCAAATGAACTCGGTAGCACCGGATAAATCAAATCGGTGGGGCCGAGTTTGACTTCAGGTTTAGGACATATGTGGAAATGAGAAAGTGGTTCAGGGCTTTGGAGCATATCACTGAGCACTTTTGAGCAAGCAAGCCATTAAGCAACACCTCATCCTTTTTAATAGTATTGGCTTTCCTATGGACTAAATGTGATCTTGGATCACTAAAATGAAAATGTAGAGTCTTGAGCTTTTGCTAATGTTTGTCCTTAGCATCTTGAAGGGGTTCCACATCCTCTTGTCCTGCCACTCCAATGTTGAACTTATCTGAAATATACTAGATAAAAATATTAGTCCAAAAAGAAATATGTTGACATTAATTACCAAAATCACCCAGGGAGCACTTGTGCTTTCATCAGTCAGTGCCGTAGACTCGCCTGGACGCGTTCATGGGTGTTTGAGGGCCTAGATTTGCTATCTCTTGTTGTAGATGCTAAAGGGAATGGACGGTGGAGGGGATATGGAAGAACATGAGTGGAAAAGAAGATTCCCGACGTGATAACGAGCATGGGGCCACAAACATATGGTGCTTGCGTGAGTTTTAGTCTGGTCCGTGGATTATAATTCTAAAAAAGTTTTCCTAAGTCTTAGTCGACTGAGACTTCATTATGTCTCAGTCGATACTAATTCTTTTGATTTTGCATGGAGATTCGTACAAATATTTTATTTTCAGTTTTATTTTTTTCTTATAAACTATATCACCGGATTGAGACTTGATTAAGTCTTAGTCGAGTGAGACCTAGCCACACCCATCCTAAAATTGATATACACAGATCCAGCTACCAACCACGCAACCACCTTTCCCCAAAAGAGCCTACGGTTTCCTATGCCTCGTCTCCGATGGCCTTAGAACAATGGCGGCGTGGTGGATCCCAGCCCTTGCCGGCGGGAGGGCTCTGTCTTTAGATGTTCCTTCAAGTTTTGTTAGAGTTTTTGTCTTGCTCGGGAAGACAAGACGGCGGCGCCTCCTTGAAGATGGAATAAGATTCTTCCCGCCTAGCCCCCGTCACGGTGGTGCATCTAGCATTATTGATGGGCGTGTGCAAATGTGTCTCCGGTGAATATGTCCTTGGTGGATTTGCTCGGATCTGGTCATAGTTCGTCTATGTTCGTGCATCTTCAAGTTGAATACTTCCGATCTATGGTACTCTTCAATGGCGGCAATTGTTGTTCTGGTGTATTGATCCTATTGGGCCTTAGCACAATGACTTCCTGACTGTCTAGTACAATAAATTTTGCCTGACTCCGGCAAGGGAGGGGCGATGACGGTAGCGCGCCTTCGACTAGTAATCGCTATGTGGTCTATGGATCTGAATGTAATTTCTATTATTTCTGATGTTCATTGTACTGCCATGATTGTGGATGAATAAATCTGAAGTTTTCTCGAAAAAGTGAATTATAATCTTTTTTTACTCTACAGATAAGAAACTTTTACAAAATAAAGAAACACTGAACTCAAACTTGAGGCAAATCCTATTTGGTGCACAAATATTAGCCATTTGGTAAGTAGCCTCCATCTACCGTGGCTCATATATGGGCCTGCCCACGTAGGTTTTTTCTCATCAGTTTTGAGAACCTTCTAGAAGGTTCCTCGGGTTTTTTCTAGCAGTTTCTCTATTATTTTTTTTGTTTTTCCCATTTCTTTTTCCAGTGTTCTTTTTTATCATGAATTTTCTAATAATTTTTTAACATACTTTAAAATTCAGGAAGTTTATTTATATTTGTGATTTTTAAATTCGTGATTGTTTTTTATATAATTCTGAAATTCATGAACTTTTTAAAATTACTGAACAAACGTACCTTTTTTTTGAGTGGCTGCGAACGTACCTCCTAATGGACCGATCTAGCTGACCATGCCCATGAGCACTGGTATGCCAATCTGTCTGTGAAGCGATGTAGAGGACCCAGTTCCTATTTGGTGCCTTAGGCCCTAGTTATAAACAATTTTGCTAACTAGCGCACACCACCCCTCCTAGCACCACATGACAAATGGCCGGGCAACATAGAGTTTTCCTTTAACTGTTTGTTTCCGTGCGAATTTTTGGGCGTTTCTTTTCTAGCGGTTTTTCCTGACATGGATTTTACTTGGTTTTCTTTTTTGTTTTTCTTTTTATTTTTCTGTATATCTTCTCTTCTGGTTTTCCTTTTCTTTTCCAAATGCATGATTTTTTTTAAATTCACAAACTTTTTGCAAATTCGTGAATTCTTATTAAATTCAAGATCTTATTCAAAATGCATGAGCTTATTAAAATCTGCGAAGTACTTTCAAGTATATGCATTTCTCAATCCATAAAAACAGGAGAAAGTTTTTGTCTCTAAACCAGCAACTAATGGTTTTTCCTGAACAAGTAGCCTGAACTAGCAGCGAACAAGAAATCTGAACCAGGGCATTTCCAATTGGGCGCCATCAGCGCCCATTGACGTGCTTTACGTTAACTGGCACTCTTACCTAGGTTGGCCATCTAAGGGTGCAACGGGAGAGACCTCTTCCCGGTTTTGGGAAGCATAGCCATTTTTCCTTTTTTTTTGATTTTATGGTTTTCCCTGGGCTGGTCTTTTTTTTTCTTTCTTATTTTTATTTATTTTCTATTCTGTATTCTTTTTTTTAAATACAAAAACTTATTTCCAATTTGATGATTTTTTGCCAGGGAACGGGGTTGTGTGTGGGGGGGGGGGGGTAAATAAATTGATCCATGTTTTTTAGATCGATGATATTGTTTCAAAATTGATGTACTTTTTTCCATGTTCATGGTTATTTCGGAAATGAACGAGCTATTTCATTAAAATCGGTGAACTATTTTCCAAATTTATGTTTTTTAAATTGATAAACCTTTTTTCAAAGTCGGCGAACGTTTTTCCAAAATCAATGAAATTTTTCCATATTTTGGAACTTTTTAAAAATTGATGAATTGTTTTTCCAATTCAATCAACTTTTTCCAAAATTGATGTTTTTTGCAAATTCATGAACTATTTACAAAATCCATGGCATTTTGGAATTTACTATTTTTTGTATTTTTTCTTTTTTTCAAAAGTCAACGGTTGTCTGCTCAAGTGGCCAACCGTTGGCTGTCCACCTTTGAGCGACGTGAAATGCGTTAGGGCGAGGTACTGCATCACGATGTTGAAATGGGCCAACCGATTGCTGTAGCTACTGGGCACCAAAACGCCTAGCCGGCACATAACGCGCCAACTAGGTGTTTCAAAATCATTTTCTATGGTGAAATGGCCCGACCGATTTCTTATTTTCTTTATATTTTTCTTCTGGGCTTTCACTTTTCTTTCTTTTTTAAATACGTGATGTTTTTCAGATTCGTACTGTTTTGAGAATTCATGAAAATTTCACAAGTTCAAGAAGTTTTCAAAAATTGTGAATTTTTTTAAGTTTCCAATTTTTTTAAAAAATTAATAACTTTTTTCATTTTTGTGAATTTGCGTACCTTTTAGGTTTTCTGTGATTTTTTTTATAAAATCGCTAATGATTTACAAATTCCTGAACTTCTTTCAAATTACAAATCTTTTTTTGATTTCGTGAATGTTTTTCCATTTTTGTGATCTTTTTTCAATTTATGAACTCTCGAATTCTTGAAATTTTTCGAATTTGTGGACCTTTCTTCCAAACTTTATGAAAAAAATAAATATATTTTTTGAAACTTTTATTTTGTGGTTACATCTAAAAAAAGTCAACATAAACTCTTCGTGTTCAATGGTCCACGATCGTCGGTCGGCCTGTCAATGGTCAGCGCGATATGGTGCACCGGTTAAATGACTTAAAAAGAAAAACAACTGGTCTGGCTCAAATACTCTAGCGCATGAGTACCCTTTTACCTTTGATACTACCAATTAGGAGTTCTCTGTAGATGTCCTCTCCAGACTTGAAGCTTGCATGAATGTAAATTTCCCTAATTATGGGGTATGCCTTGCAAAGGTCACTTCGATCTTCTCTGGTGGCGACCAGTGGAGTGCTATATGTGCGACATTTGTTGTAAACTGAGAGTTTCGGTGGGATTTTCCTCCGCATACCAGAGACATTGGTGGGTTTGTTTGTGTCTTTTTGTAGATTTGTTTGTTTCCAAGATATTTTATCTGTTGAACTGTGAGTCCAAATCACGAACCATATTACTGTTGTGTTTCCCACGTTGAAATCTTCGAAACTATATCCCATGCTGATTGGTTTTGATGAACTTTTTCGGGGTAAATTTGTGCTTCCAACTAGTAACAACTTGTGTTTCTAAACTCTAATAACTAGAGGATACCCTGCCGTTGCTACGAGGATTGGTTGATGAAATTTTATGTTGATAACATGAGAATCAAAATTAAAAGTACATAGGACTCATTATATTTGATTATGTATAGTTGTAACAAAATTTAGTGAATATAGGTAGAATAACTGAGTGAAAAATATTTTTTCATGCATGGTTGAATGTTATGGTGGTTTTTTTTTCATGCATGATTGCATGTTGAGGTGGGGCTTATCCAATTCATAATTATTAGATGGCATATGCTTGCATTCTGAGATAAATAAGTTAGTGGAGATGACCTGCTTCCAAGTAAACTGACTTGTGTGTCTACTACAAAACTAATAACTTGTGAGGCGTGTGCTTCACACGGAAGAACACCTTTACTTCACTTTTGGGTAAACATAGAGGCACATATGTACTTCACTTTTGTGACGAATAACATGAACACAGTTTTTGTGCTTCATGCGAAAGTATGACTGTGCTTCACTTTTTTGTGAAAAGATAGCCAGGCTTTCGCACAAGAAGCACAACTCCGTCTTATACACGGAAAACAAAATAAAATCTGAAACAAAAAGGAGGAAAAAAGTTAGAAAACTGAAAAAAGTGAAAAGCCGAACGAACCAAAGATCGATAAAACATAAAATGAAAAATCACGCAAGCACAATTGTACTTCACACAGAAGCACATTTTTTCTTCAACTTTTTAGAGAAGCACGGAAGAACAACTTGTGAAAGCATATTTGGGCTTACACGCAGGAAGCACAACTATGCTTCACACACAAAATAATCCCAAAAAACCGAAAAACCAATAACCAAAAACAAAAACAAAAACAAAAAATTGAATGGAAGAAGCACCTAGCCCGCGCCACAGGGCGGCGCTGCAGTGGTCCGCGCCAGAAAATTGTTCGCTGGTGTTTTCAAAATGGCCACTACTACGGATCACGGTTGATAACAAAGAAAGTTAAGTCGCCTATCAAGCCGTCGGATTGCCCGCCCCGTAGCTGTTAGATGGGATCAACACATCGTTGATTTCTCCTCCCGAATGCAAAAATCACACATAGCAGCCCGCCGTGCCCCTCGCCCGTTTGTTTGTAGCGGACATCTCCGTCGCCGCCAAGTAGTGCTGCTGCTGAAGAGGAGAACCACCATGCCTGACCAAGTCGTGCACACCGCCGGCGGCAACGGCTGCAACAACCGTCGTGCTGCAAAGCAATTCTGGGAACCACTTTCTTGCACCGTCGCTGTCGTCCGAAGACCACCATTGCAATACATGTCGCCCTGCCTGCCGCCACCACCACCGCAGCAGCCGTTGTGTGGTAGCAGCCCCGACACCGGCCAGTTGCATCACAACATCCAGCGACCGACGAAGAGGGCTGCATAGCAGCACCGGCAACCAATGACGAGGGGTCGAGGACTGCATAGCAGCACCAGCGGGCATCATCGGTGCTGCATGGCCACCGACAATGGCTGCATCGCAGCACCGGTGACATGACGGCGTCGCGCCTCATTTGGGATGCAGCACCGGCGAGTGCTGCATTGTAGCTCCGACGGTCGCCGACGAGTGGTGGTGGAACGGAGCTGCTGCGAAACGGCGGCGAAGCTGCCTTGCAGCACGACAGATGTTGCAACGCAGCGCGCTCCGCTTCCACAACGCCGACAATGCTCTACAACACTGGCCGGCAGCAACCTCGCTGCATTGAAGCGTCTGGTCCTTCGCGGCACCATGACGGCTCTGCCATAAAGCATCTGTAGTACGCCTCTTTGCAGCATCGAGCGTCGGTGGCGGCTTGCCACCACCACCAGCCGGTTTGCCGCCGATTGGCTCCGCTTGAAACAACGGCGAGGTCATTCGACTTGCCAAGTCGCAACAGCTCCCCGTAAAAAATGCATCGGTTGGTATCCTCCTTTACAACAGCTCGTGTAGTCCCCTACTGCATCGAGCGCCAGCGAAGAGCGATGGCCGGTCGGGCTGTGGAGCACTAGCTTGCCGAAGGATTGGCGCTTGGGTGGGACGCGAAGTAACTGCACGCGAGCTCATATGCGCTGGATATCCGCATCGTTGGTTAGTCCATCTGGATCTGGGCCATTATTTTAGATGCGCATGTGTGGTCTCCTAGAAAATGCGTACTGTGCCGAAATACGTACACCGCAGCAGTGGGTGGTGGGCCATGTTGACGGAGTAGAACAGAAAATTTTAACGCGAAGGTGGACGGCATCCACTGTCGGCGAGGTGGGCTGCGGATCGGAATTCGGCGCACCCGTCTGATCCGTGGCTCAGATGGGGAGCGCCCCCCAGTGCGAGCGTCATGGAGAGCCGGCGGCGAGGGAGCATCAAGTTTTTGATGCAGCCAGCCGACAGGTACGTGGATCCGAGCTTTTCCGGCAGTCCCATCTTGGTTTGTAAGTGAATGGCTAGCTGATTGACGGACTGAGTTTCCAATTTCTCAGATCCACTTTTATTGAGGAAGTAGGGGAGAGCTTGGTGCCGCCCCCTGTGGTATACGGGCGGAGCTGGAGGTGACACGGTAGCATCTGACCGTGGCCAGCGGCGAAGCACAGATCGTCGCTGTGATGGCCAGATGGGAGAGCTCTCCTCCGACCTTGGAGTTGTCAGTGGGCAAGATGAGTCCGCAAGCGCCCGTATGGAATAAGCGGTGAGTGTAAAACTGCTTGATTCCATCATGAATGTTCGAATTTGTGGGAAAACTATAGACATGACTGTCCAATTTGTGAAAAGGGAGCAAGTTGCTTTGAGTGTTGCGTGCTTACTGCATTAAGATATTTTATGCAAGAGGTGCCTGTGTTTGCAGGCCGAGGATTGGTGCTGCAGCACCCAGGAGGCGCCGTGATCAAATCGTATTAGTGCCTTGGGAAAGCTTGTCAGGTGTTCTGCAGAAATCCCAGCTGAAAATGTAATCACTGAACTACATTCGACTCGCTGGGTGAGGCGAACAATTTGTACAATCTATAATTCCTGGGAGAAGGGCTTTGGCTTCAGATAGTGGAAGAGCCGTGCAGGAAATAGCGTGCGGGTGCTCAGTAAGTATGTTTTTTTTTTTTTGCATTCTCTAGTTATGTATGATAATTCATCCATTTTTGCGCAGCAGTATTTTTTTCATGCATTGACGATAAAATGAGTACATGGTCCAGGGTAAAGCAGCGTTTTGTATCCATTGCCATTGGTTTGTGACAGCTTTGTTGCCTGATATGTCTTCAATTTCAACATTTAAGCAGAACCACCGTGCTAGAGGAGGTTAACGACATCGACGTTCCAATGGAGCCGCTCCACTACCCAGTGGTCGCAACCGTTGCAGATCAGCTGCCACCCATGGCAGGAGTGAGTGTGGATGGCTGGATGCGAAGGTATGCTCTAAAGAAGCTGTGGAGTCTATAGAAACACGAAATGCAATTGTCATTACAGGGGGACTAGCATAATAGTTGTAGCTGCTCATCATGGAATTTGGTTTGCCCCGGGACTACCCGCTAGCCTAGAGACTGTGTCTGAAATAATTAAAATGTGGATAGGTATAATTTATAAACTGTGGCGAACATATGAACCTTCATGAACTAAGGTTGTAAATGTCGTTAGACAGGGGATGGCATAGATAATGCAGCTGGAAAAAAATTGTACTGCACTTTAAAAATTATGAGGTTGCGCAGGTCTGTAATTTAGATTACACATTCAGTATCCAAATGCCTCAATTCGCTTCAAAAAGTTGTAGGCAACATAGTGTTGTCTCTGAATTAAAATACATAGTTATATCAACATTGGTTTGCTGTTATGAGTGATGGAGTTAGTGTGGACTGGAGTACCAATTTGACAGAATGTGGCAAGCTGTCCATAATTTGGTATTCATTTTCTGTTGTGTGCTGCGTTGGGACTACTCATCTGATATAATACAACCGAATGATGTTTTGTAGTTATTGTTACACTACAACAGGATTGGTACACTAATAAAAAAACTTAGAAAAATGTTGGTTGCAAGCCTGCAATGCAGCAGTATGGTTTTTAATTTTGTGAAAGCTTACTTTGCCGGCAGTTTTAAAGGCAGTTTCTCTATTTGAACATGCACCTTCCATTAAGTACAGACTAGAAACCCTTTTCTCTAAGGTTGAGACCGCCAGTTTTAATGCAATTGAGTGCTCAGATTGATCCAAAAACTCCAGGATGGACACGAAGATAATCAATTGCTCATGTGTGATTTGTGATAGACATTAGACAGTGAATATGAACTTTAAAATAGTGTGCTTGAATTGCATTTTCATAATGGAGCGGCTGTAGGCAACTGTTGTTAACAGACATTAGGAAAAAAATCACCTGTATACTAATATGTGAATTATAGGTAGCTGACGTAACGTGTTAATTAACGCTTGGAATGGTTCTCATCATTGGATGTGTAATTCAACTGGGCTAAACCATAGTAAACTGGAGTTCTGGACATCTGACAATTATAGGCAGCTTCTATATTATGACTCATATTAAAGTATGTTTTGTCGGTATTAAATTTCTTACTGTCGACCTGGTGCTTCAAGCAAATAAGTTGAAATTGTTTTTCCGGAGTGGAGACACTGACCTGGAAATAACAAATGGGATTGAATTGTCCATCTTGTAAAAGCAATTAACTTTGGTTTTAGTTTGTTGAATATAAAACATTGAACTGAGAACACACATTTAAAGTAAAGATGGAAAATAGTAGGAATCGTAGAATTAATTACAAAAAGCTGTTCTGTGTCATGTGGTTGTATGGAAAACTGTTTACATGGAAAATGCTAGATAGCAGATGAACAAAGGGGGACAATCTGAAGCACTACATAAAAGCTGGGTGCAGTTGATTACATATTTTTGGCAACCAGTGGTCACATGTCTACTCTTGTGTGCAGGGTGAGGACAAACAGGAGTGAACGTCAGTAACTTAGTTTGCTGATTCTGAGAGCTCAAGATTTTGAAGATCATTATGTTATGAGAGCTCAATATATTGATATCCGAAACAAATACCCACGATGCAGAAGAGATGTATTGTAATGAAATTTCTTATCGTTCTATGCATCGCTATGCTATTACACAATTTGTTATATAAGACTTGTTGATCCTCCGGGTACAAATTCTACCCTGGCCAACATAAGGGAGTTGCACATAGAGTGAACTAGAAAATGTCATTATATATTAGTATTATTTTTCATATCAGTTAGTTAAGCCAAATATTTCTTTATTATTGTGCTTCACTAGTGATACATAAGGCATTGATATTTGAAGGTGCATAAGCTTCCACACCAACAGTCGATCATGAATTGATGCCTAAAAACATTTTGTGCATTCGACAATCGTATGGGAGCATGGAACCAGTTCCTTCAGTGAAGAGATACATTGACTTTGTTGTCATTTAACAAATATTATGTATAAATAAGATGTCAGCACTGTGTAGATTTCTGAAAAAGAGAATGGTGCTATGGAGGGTGAGTAACAAACATATCATACTTGCCACGCTGAACTCAATACACGTCCACTGCTACTTTGTTGCTTATGTACGTGCCAGTAGTGTTGTACTGCTGTCCAAGTTCTTGCCATTTCAAATTTATATGCTACGGCCGCATGTAGTTTCAGATGCTTGTTATAGCTAATTGCCAGCTTAGTTAAGCCTATGTTATTTGCATGTTCCAGCAGTGTTACTGGCTGATGTCTAGATATTTATTTTCATATTTCATTTGCAACAATCAGTCCATGCTGGAGATGGAGAGCATTGGTCAGAGCGTAGAATCTACTGCTACAGTTGCGCTGGAAGATGATGCCAATAGCAGTTTCACGGTATACAGTTTGTATGAATTAAATAATTTTGTGTCGTTGTATCATATCATGTATTTATTTTTCCTTCTTTGAAGGGATGCAAAGGAGTTGGTTTCCGGCAGTATAGATAGTTACAGTACACCAAGGAAGAGAAGTAGCATGCCAATCCATGTAAGTATTATTCAATGTTCAGTATAGAAGTACAAATTTTACTTAATGATCCAGGGTTCAACATATGAACCTGAGTGTCCTGAAAGCTTACAGCCCATAACTGGCATGTTCTTTTATAAATGGGAGGATGGTGAGGTGTTTCTACACACGTTATGCTCATGTGGTTGGGTTTTCGGTTCGCAGATTTACACAGCCTAAGGGGAGTGATGGTAATACCAGTATGGAAGCGTTTTACTTGTGCATGGAAAGGATGGAGGGAGGAGAAAACTGTATTGAACGATCATGTGAAGAAGTCGAGGAAGAAAGTAAAGCTAACTAGTTGTGGTTGTGAGGCCATGATTAGCTTGAGGAGAAGAGATGATGGAAATTATGAGGTCCTCCGATTCGTCTGTCAGCACACGCATCAACTTGTCTCTACGAATAAGAAACAATTCACTAGAACTAACAGGGAAGTCAGTAGTGAATTGAGGAGCACATTCTTGACATGTCACAGCATTGATGAGCCCTTGCCAAAAAAATTGGCGTACACTAATTGGGACCAGGAGAGGTACCCAGAGAAATTGGTGTCAGACAGAGGTGGGAACTTGAGCCCCCAATCATCCTTGCTCATTGGTCAACCATCATAATATTCATTGAAGCATTTGAACAAAGCAGTCTGGTGCTTCCGTGCAATGGCCATATCCCGCGCCTTGCCATGGTGCTGGAATGCATTTGTGCTGTACCAAAGGGTCGAAAAAATTGATCGCTTTCGTTACCATGCCCCATACAATGATTACCCAGCCTTCTGGGCATGGTACTGGGATGAAGAACTGTTGTCCAAACAAAACCATAACTGGTTAATGCAGGTCAAAGGTGAAGAGAGCATGCACAAATTCTCTGGGTACCTCTCTTGGTCCCAGTTAGTGTACGGCAATTTTTTTAGCATGCATACAAAACCTGAAACAACATTATGCCACTCATTATGCAGGGATGAATCTGGGGCCTGTGTCATCCATATAGCCCGACACTTTGACGGGGGCAAGTTGAAGTTGCTGCTCGCGAAGGTCAGTTTGTGGCCTCGATAGCACAATTCAGTTTTATCTTTGTGTAAACCAGTTCAACCCTTTTTTTGACACCCCGTATGCATGCTTGCACAGCATAATGTCTCCAAAACCAAGATGGATACACTGCACGAGTGCATGAAGCTCCATGGGAATTCTCCACAGTCTCCCATGATGCACTATCTAGTCTTGGCACCATCCGATTCTGCATACGACGCTTAGCAAGCCAGATTATGCCTGAACCACCGTATCACTAGCCACTGCGATTCCCATAATATCTAGTTTGTTAGTTTGCATTATGTACCTTCAACCTTGTCACTGTTATGTACCCTCAACCTTGTCAATCTTAAGTTATTTCCATGGATGTCTGTCTTGCTCGACCCCACCTGCTTTCATAATTTCATCATCCTAGTACTCCTTTCGAGGGGTCCAGTTTTGATCCATCTTCAGTGATATGCCTCCGAATCAAAAGAGGACATCAGCAAGTACATCATGTACTAAACGTCATGGCCAACAGCTGAAAGATGTATCTCACCCAAATTGACAATACATTTTCTGCACTGATGCACAACAAAGAATCGAAATCAAGAAAGAATTTGTTGCAGCTGGCGGGGACTGAGATCTTTACTGATGTGGACTTAAAAAATCTGGGCAGTACCTGATCAGGGTGGGAAGAAGAAAAATGGTGTGGCGCGGCGCGATCTGACTACTGGTGTGGAGGAAGTATGAGGCAGCGCGCGACTAGGGCTGAATCTTGATGTAGAAGGTTGGTTGGTGGGGTCACGCAGAACATTAATTAAAGTGGTGTAGACGGACTCCGTTGGTGGACGAGGTATGAGCCGTGGCTCATATCGTTAGGAGCCTTATGAGCCGACTCCGGTTAGACAGCGCACGTCACATTAATTGGGTTGGCTGAGTGGGCCATGGTTGAGAATATGCTTCCATATACAATTTGCGATACACAGCCATATACAGGGGGGAGTGCGAATCATGAGGAGAAAGGACGTTGTACATAACCAGTGCATCTGAGCTCGGGCTCAGATAGGCACTTTCGGCTTGGGTGGGGGATAAAAGAGAGGGAGAGGAGCTAGCGGAGGGGATCTGTCGCGAGGAGAAGATGGGATGGATTCAACCGAGAGGATAAGGAACGAAAGGCTAAGCAGTGTGGTCCCACATGGACACGTGGTAGCAGAAGGAGGCGACTTAAGCGGACAGAAAATCAACCGGTTTAAAACTAGCGTTTCCCTTTCAAGATTCCATTTGGTTAGGTTATTTTAAAGTGACCCGTTTGGTTTTTTCTTTTTTCGAGAATCACCCGCTTTGGTTAGTGGTGTTGTCCCCATGACTTTGGGACCTGTCTGTCAGCTTCGGAAGCCCATATTGGTCCATAGGACTGGATCTTGTTCTTAGGCCTACTAGCTCAAGTGGACTGCCGCCCACATGAGATGTCAGATGTACTAACCCACCAGGATTATATCCCTAAAAAAACCACCAGGATTATTGTTGGACACGTGTAGCCAGCGCATGACCGTCTGGGATGTTTAGCGAGCGGTCTGCCACTTCAGGTAATTTCTTGTCTCCCCTTCTAATTAGAATAGTCATCAAGTAGTCCCTTTTCATGCTACGTATTAAATTTCAGCATATACATCTTCTCTTGTGCATGTATATGCATGTGCATGTGTTTGTTCACATTTATTTTGTAATTTTAAAATTTTAAAAATGCATAACTTTCAATAGCGTATCAAAATTCAGATCCGTTTTCATCGTTGAAACCCTCGCGACGTGCTCTTCAAAAGTAGATCCCACATGAAGATATTTTGATGAAATAGTCTTACTGTCAACTAAACAACAATATATGTGTAACTAGACTACATGCCGCGCCAACTGAGCATATGTGTGTGTCAATAGTTCTTCTGCCAACTAAATATCAATGTGTGTGTAACTAGACTACATTGCCGCGCCAACTAAACATATATGTGTGCTAATAGTCCTGCCAACTAAACATCAATATGTGCGCAACTAGACTACATTACCGCGCCAATTGAGTATATGTGTGTAACTAGTCCTGCCAACTAAATATCAATGTGTGTAGAACTAGACTACCTTGCCGCGTCAATTGCACATATATGTGTGCAACTAGTGTCCTGCCAACTAAACATCAATATGTGTGCAACTAGACTAAATTACAAGCCAACTGAGCATATGTGTGTGCAACTAGTCTTTCTGGCAACTAAACATCAATGTATGTACAACTAGACTATCAAAGTTGGTTTTAAAAAAATTTGCACCATGTAGTACTAAAGTTGCACAATGCAATACTTTAGTTGTACCATATAGCACCAAAGTTGGCATAAAAAAACTCATCGAAACATACCCATGCGGGTTTAGTTTCGAAGATCTCGTCACGATGAATCCAATGGTGAAAACGGATCTGAATTCCGACGTGTGGTTTAAAAGATATGACTTTTTAAAAATTTATGAGGTCAAAATAAAATGTGCGTAAATTTATGGGATTTGCTAAAACTCATTCGAATGTTTTTTTCTTTGGTCTCATTCGTTTTTGTGGCCGTCAGATCGAAACGCTCCACGATTCGTGTGTCCAGGTGGAGACTTCGCCCGACGGGGTGGCGCGGCCCATGTGTTGTCCCGCTGGCAGCCCATCTGTTGTTTTTCGTTGTATGGGCTGCAGCCTCCTCACACTTCCGTCAGGCCCTGATGTGGATGTGCATGTGGATGGATCGGTTAAGTACACAGGAGAGGAGAGAAGGTACCTATATACTACTACAATATACGACAAGACTCCTTTTTCTTCTTCTTATCTTTTTTTTTTTTTTTTTTTTTGAAACAGAGGCAAAAGATTTGCCTCATTCATTAATAAAGGAGAAGAGTTTTAGAGTACATGATTAATGGCTTCACATCATAGCCCGTCCGACAACAAAAGAAAGCAGTAGCTACTCTCGCGGCATGATGATACTCAGATGTCTAGCTCCCGCCGTGACCCAAAGCTTCGCTTCATCTTGGATAAGTTTTAGAATGTAGAAGGGCGGCGTTGATTTCTTCCTGAAAACTCTAGTGTTTCTCTCGTTCCAAATGACCCAACCAACAAGCATAGTCAGGGAAGCCATGGCCTTCCGGTTCGCCGTGTTGGGCTTCTACATGTTCGTCCACCAAGACTTGACGTTGTGCTCCGCCGACCATTGTTGGGTCTCCAGTGCCCCTAGTCCAAGCCACTCCTTTGTCAATCTCCATACACGCAGTGTGAACCTGCACCGAAAGAAGAGGTGCGCGGCTGTCTCGTTTTCCCTTCTACACAGGGTGCATAGACCGCAATTCTCCCAACCTCGCTTCTCCAATCTATCCGCTGTCCAGATCCTATTTTGAATCGCCAACCAGGAGAAGAACTTGACCTTGGGAGGTGCCCAAACCTTCCAAATAGTCTTGTTCATGGTGGTCGTCATGGAGCCCAGGAATTGGATCCTGTATGCGGAGGCCGCTGAGTACTCACCATTCGCCTCAAATTTCCAGGAGATATCATCATCAATGTCAGGTAAAAGTTGAAACTGCTCAAGTTGAATCCAAAGGTCCACAAACTCCACCATGTGGTTGATCGAGAGGTTAATGGAAGGGTTGATCTTGTGCACCCAGGCATTGTTTTGCAAGGCATCCCTCACCACCCACTTCTTCCGCTTGGAAGCTGCAAAGATTAGGGGGGCGATATCCTTCGGTTTTTTCCCCCTCAGCCACGGCGCTTCCCAGAAGGGTGTCTTCCCCCCATTCCCCATGGTAATGACTGTGGCGGCGTAGAAGAGGTCCATATCCACCTCCGAGCACGGGTTTCCTAAGCCCACCCACAGTCTCGATGGGTCCTTCCATTCCACCCACGGCCATCTTAGTCTGAGAGCCCTTGCAAATTTCCCCAAGTGTAGGACCCCAAGCCCGCCGAGATGCGTTGGCCGGCAGACTGTCTCCCAATTGATCTTGCATTTTGCGCCTGTAGTTGTATTCTGAGCTGACCAAAGAAAAGCACGCTCGATTCTATTAACGTTGTGCAACACACCGGGAGGGACGTTGAGGGCGGTGATGTGGTAGACGACTTGCGAAGTGAGGACCGATTTGACCAAGGCCGCCCGACCGATCGTGGTGATGTTTCTCCCTTGCCATGGAGGAAGCTTGGCGGCGACCTTGTCCTCAAGGTGCTGGAAGTCCACCCTTTTCAACCGCCAAATGGATAGAGGGAGGCCTAGGTACTTCAAAGGGAAAGACGTCCGCGAGGCGGGCAGGCTCTGAAGGATGTCGTCGAGGTTGAGGTGGCCACAACGAATTGCGACAACGGAGCTCTTCTGGAAGTTGGTGGACAAACCGGTGACCTCGCCGAAGGCACTAAGGATGGCCGCAAGGTTGTCAACGTCTTCTCGTGTTGGGGAGATGAAGATCGCCGCATCGTCCGCATAGAGAGAGGTACGAACAGTAGCTCCACGCCCTTGAATCTTGTGAAGTAGGTTGTGCATTGTGGCAACCTCAAGGAGCTGATGAAGGGGGTCGATCGCAAGGACAAAGAGAAGGGGGGAAAGGGGTTCCCCTTGTCTGAGTCCTTGGCCGTGGGAGATGGCCAGCCCGGCAATACCATTGAGGAGGACGCGCGAAGTGGAAGTGCAAAGGAGGGCCGCCACCCAATCCCGAAAGCGGACCGGAAAGCCCAACCGCCGTAGGAGGTCAAGAACATACTCCCATCGCACCGAGTCAAAGGCCTTCCGAATGTCCAACTTGAAGAGCAAGGATGGAGTCTTGTTTCTGTGAAGGCGACGCGCGAGATTCCTGACGTACATAAAGTTGTCGTGGATGCTCCGTTTCTTGATGAAAGCACTCTGTGTATTGGAGACAAGGTTGTTCATGAAAGGGCCAAGACGGGCAGCCAGCACCTTGGCGATGATTTTAGCAATAGCATGAATGAGGCTAATGGGACGGAAGTCCCCTATCTCCTCCGCCCCATCCTTCTTCGGGATGAGCACAATGTTGGCCGAGTTGAGCCAGTGGAGTTCTTCTTCTTATCGTTGGCGGCTGCAGTACATAGAGCGCGGCGAGTTTTTCTTTGTCTCTACAGGTGGAAATCTTGTTCTATTTTTCTATTTTTCTTTTCTTTTTTCGGGTTGTTTCATTTTTTATTTCTGTTTAGGAGTTTTTTTTGTTTGAAGTTGCAACCGCCCAACCCGAGTGCAATCGCAACTCAGCACGCCCAAGCGCAATTGCAAGACATATAACGTGACTGCAAACGGGGGGTCAGGGCCGAGGGTTGTCGGCGCCGATGAAATCGGTTCCATTTTTATATTTATTGTTTTTTTTGTAGTTGCAACCGACACGGCCCGAGCGCATTCGCAACACAGCACACCCAAGCGCAATTGCAAGACATATAACATGACCGCAACCGGGGTTCGGGGCGGAGGGTTGTCGGCGCCGATGAAATCGGTTCCATTTTTTTATTTATTGTTAGTTTTTTTGTTGTAGTTGCAACCGACCCGGTCCGAGTGCAATCGCAACACAACATACCCAAACGCAATTGCAAGACATATAACATGACCGCAACGGGGGTCGGGGCAGAGGGTTGTCGGCGCCGATGAAATCGGTTCCTTTTTTTATTGTTAGTTTTTTTGTTGTAGTTGCAACCGCCCCGACCCGAGCGCAATCGCAACTCAGCACACCCAAGTGCAATTGCAAGACATATAACGTGACCGCAACTGGGGGTCGGGGCGGAGGTTGTAGTTGCAACCGCCTCAACCCAAGCGCAATCGCAAGTCAGCACACCCAAGTGCAATTGCAAGCCATATAACATGACCGCAACCGGGGGTCGGGGCGGAGGGTTGTCGGCGCCGATGAAATCGGTTCCATTTTTTTTATTTATTGTTAGTTTTTTTGTAGTTGCAACCAACCCTGCCCGAGCGCAATCGCAACACAGCACACCCAAGCGCAATTGCAAGACATACAACATGAGCGCAACCGGGGGTCGGGGCAGAGGGTTGTCGGCGCCGATGAAATCGGTTCCATTTTTTTTATTTATTGTTAGTTTTGTTGTTGTTGTAATTGCAACCGCCCCCAACCCAAGCGCAATCGCAACACAACACACCCAAGCGCAATTGCAAGACATATAACGTGATCGCAATCGGGGGTCGGGGCGGAGGGCTGTCGGCCCCAATGAAATCGTTCCATTTTTTAATTTATTGTTAGGTTTTTTTTGTTGTAGTTTCAACCGCCCCGATCTGAGCGCAATCGCAACTCAGCACACCCAAGTGCAATTGCAAGACATATAACGTGACCGCAACTGGGGTCGGGGCGGAGGTTGTAGTTGCAACCGCCTCAACCCAAGCGCAATTGCAAGTCAGTACACCCAAGCGCAATTGCAAGCCATATAACATGACCGCAACCGGGGGTCGGGGCGGAGGGTTGTCGGCGCCGATGAAATCGGTTCCATTTTTTATTTATTGTTAGTTTTTTTGTTGTAGTTGCAACCGCCCGGACCCGAGCGCAATCACAACTCAGCACACCCAAGTGCAATTGCAAGACATATAACGTGACCGCAACTGGCGGTCGGGGCGGAGGTTGTAGTTGCAACCGCCTCAACCCAAGCGCAATTGCAAGTCAGTACACCCAAGCGCAATTGCAAGCCATATAACATGACCGCAACCGGGGGTCGGGGCGGAGGGTTGTCGGCGCCGATGAAATCGGTTCCATTTTTTATTTATTGTTAGTTTTTTTGTTGTAGTTGCAACCGCCCCGACCCAAGCGCAATCGCAACTCAGCACACCCAAGTGCAATTGCAAGACATATAACGTGACCGCAACTGGGGGTCGGGGCGGAGGTTTGTAGTTGCAACCGCCTCAACCCAAGCGCAATCGCAAGTCAGCACACCCAAGCGCAATTGCAAGCCATACAACATGACCGCAACCGGGGTCGGGGCGCCGATCCCGAGCGCAATCGCAAACTTAACAGCGCGACATTTATTATGACCATGACCAAGGGTCGGGGCGCAAATGAAATCGGTTCAGTTTTTTTAGGCCTTCTTTGTTTTGTAGTTGCAATCGCTACAATTCGACCGCAAACCGCAACTCAACATAACCAAGTGCACCTGCAAGACGTATAATGTGGCCGCAACTGGGGGTCGGGAGAGGTTTGTCAGCGCCAGCGAAGTCTTCTCATTTAATTTTTTGTTGTATTAGTTGCAACCGCCCCACCCAACCGCAACTGCAAGACGTATAATATGACCACAATCAGGGGTTGGGGGGGTGTCGGCGGCAACAAAGTTTTTCTCTTTTTTATATATTTTTGTTGTAGTTGTAGTCGCCCCAACCTGCAAAATGCAACCTTTTCCATGTACATGGTAAATACATGGTGTCAAACTCTTTCCAAATACTCGGTGCACTTTTTTGATACCTGACATTTTCTAAAAAATACACGGTGAATATATTATGCAATAAACTTTTTTATGTACTTACATATTTCCGTATTTTTCACAGTATGTTTTTCCTTTTCTAGCTGTGTAACATTTCCTTTTTAGAAGATTTGTTTGAAAAAGTTAATAATATCTGGCACAAAAAAACTAAAAACAACAATGGGAAAATGATCACAAAACCAGAGTACGGGCTTAGCTGCTCCATGTTTCTAGGCTCCCTCGTCAACGTCAAACAATAAAGAACTTTTGTCGTTGTACACGGGCCCAAGAAAAAAACTAAAAAGGCTCACAAGTCACAACCCACAGACAACCGCACAGACAAACAAACTAAAATAGCCCACACGAAGGCACGATGATCAGCCCGCCAACATTGGCCCATTGAAGAAACAAACTATGGTCCAGCCTGAAACAAAAACGACCTGGAACAACAAACAGTGATGTCATCTACACGTCACCTGAATGAGACCATTTTAAATATCATCTAAATGAGTTCTAGGCACTCCCTAAATTTATTTCCCAGACTAGTCTGTACGCATCTACTACCACTATAAAAGGAAGAGAAGGCAAATCCAACTTATAATGTGGACCGTCTAATCAAATCATCAACGACCTAAATACATCGTTAACAAAATAGTCTTCGTTAACGAAACGCTAATCCCCCGCTTCGTCTCACCCCGCACGTCCTCTGTTCAACAACCGCTTCGCCATTCAGAAAAAAGCAAACAACGCACATCCCACGTCCTCTCGCCTCGCATGACCTCGACCTGTCGCCCACTCCTCCTCCTCCCACATCGTTCCTCCCGCAGCCGTTAGCCGCCGGAGCCGCCCTTCGTCGCGGGAGCTGCCGCCGAGCCCGTCCGTCGCGCCCGAGCCGCCGCCGGAGCCATCCTTTGCCGCGGGAGCCGCCGCCGAGCCCGTCCATCGTGGCCGAGTCGCTGCCGTACGCCGCGGGAGCCCCTTCGTCGGGAGTCTGATGACGAGGACAACGTCGACTACGAGGACGAGGACGAGGAGCACCAGGAAGCCAGGCAGCGCCTGATCCGCACTGTGCCGACCGTCAACTGGTTCGACGTCGAGGGCAACGAGGTATCCGCCACTCAGCTCCCTGTGCGCCTGCTTTTCCTCCTGCGTCCTTTATTCGGTATGCGGCGAGGTGTTTGACGCGTGTTGTTCATGCCGCGCGCGTGGAATGCCGTGAGAGCGGTGACCGCCGACTGTTGCTGATTTTGATTAGCTTCAACGTTCGCCATTGGGTTGGAGAATTGCGAGGACTCTTGTTTTCCGCTGTGCATTTCGGTGAAGCTCTTGAAGAAGATCGAGGTTCGGGTTTGATCAGAGTTTGTTCTTTTTTTTCATTTTTCAGGTCAAGACGACGTCTCAGAGGAAGTACTTCGTCTGGCCGAACACGAGCATCCTCCAGCCGTGGGATTCTTGCACGATAACAAGCATGCATACATGCATACGTACTCCAGGATTCTTCATTTGGTTCTGATGTGCGCGCATGTGCCTTCTTGTTTTGGGTTATAGTTACCCTACAGTTACAGAAAGAGTACTCCCCAGATATGCAATCAAAGGATAAATTCTTGATTCAGAGCACCAGGGTAGCTGCCAGCACCGACATGGATGAAATCCCCCCTGATGCTGTGAGCATAAAACTCATAATCACTGGTTTCTATGATATGATTTAGCCTTGCATTGTCATCTGGATAAAATGATTGGCATTCCACCAACTATATTCTACCTTTATATGTATTCCTCGGTTCAACAAGGAGGCTGATAAGGTGATTGAGGAAATGAAGCTCAAGGTTGTCTACACATTGCCCAGTGGAGGATCACACGACTCTGGTGTCACATGTTCAGCAAATAGGAGCTTCAAGTAGGGCGACGACGATCTCTTGGTGAGATCTGCTAGCTCTATCATCTACGTAGGAAACATATGTTGGATCTGCTAATAAAAATTTATTACAAAGGCTAACTGTATTTCACATGTTTATGCTTTACCTTGTAGATGCTGAAGAATGCAATCATTGAAGAGGTGACGCGCTCTTTCCAAACAGAAATTTCACATGTTTATTTAGAAACCTGACCAAAAAACTGCTAGCAAAGACATTTCCCCTGGTTAGTTCTGAGAAACAATTATTCTACCATTTAGACTTGACAGACTTGAAGCCTCTACCGAACTCTGTAATATTGCGTTGTGCACTTCCAAAAAATATACATTACATTCATCTTAGGATCTTTTTAATACTTTGTAGTATGTTTTTTGCACTGATGTAGTTGCTATAGTCTTGCAAATACTATTTCTCTCTTACATTCTTAAATGCAGAAGCAAATACACGCTACCTTTTCTTGTATAAAATTGTGAAAGGAACAAATATGGGAAATAGGAAAATGTTCAAGCACCATCAAATCATTGTTGAAATCAATGTAAAGTTGATCGAACGTGAGAAAAGGTAGATATACTCCCAGGCCGGTGTCATAACTAAGGTAGGAAGGGATGCCCAGAAGCCCACGAGCATGTTGCCCTATGTACATACTTCATTGTGCAATGGGACCAGAATTCGAAATTTTTTACCCACTTTTATTCATCTGGAAGGGATGCCTAGAAGCCTACAATTCACTCTCCTGCAATTCTTCTCAAAAGAAAATGTTGAATTGCGATCCTAAATCAATTTTCTGTTTATGATTACTTGTGTATTATTCTAGTTCTTGTTCCATTACAGTGCATTCTTCCATATATATATATATATATATATATATATATATATATATATATATATATATATATATATATATATATATATATATATATATATATATATATATATATACTAGGACAATGCCCGTGCGTTGCAACGGGTTATAAATATTTTAGCATGTTAATTTGTTATTGCTTGTAAATATGAATGTGATTGTATCAGTTCCTACCTATGATTTAGTTGCCCGTGCATTGCAATGGGGGTATATGCTGAATGTGTTCAACCTATATCTTTAGGGCAACATTCTCGACTTTCTTGTATTATTATAGGTGAATGCCCGTGCGTTGCTACGGGGTACAAAATAAATTGAGAAAAGTTACACTGGATAATTATACAACTTTGTGATTATATTAAAATTCCACCTCTATTATGATGAATGTGTACCCTAACAAGACTCTTTCAGCCCGATACAAAAAATATCTGAATGCATTAATCAGATATTTTTATTTTCCTTTCGGGGGGATGGGCATCAACCAAATGTCCATCATGTCTTGTGACAAATATAGGACTGGCTCAAGTTCAAAATAAAATAAAATAAGACTGGCTTGATTCCTCCTCTTGACCACTCTACACTCCATTTATTTTTCGTTGGGATCTCCAAACACACACTCAACTCATCTCTTTTCCATTGGCATCTCCTTCTACGCCCTCTGCAAGTTATTTCCTTTACAATGACGTTCACGGCTCCCAGCTGCAGAGGTGACAAATCGGTAATGAAGAAGAAAGACCATAGTTAAATAACCCGCCGACCATCATGTCTTGTTGGTCCAAATCTGTAGATGTCTATGAGAAAACTGAAAACCCAGTTAAATAACCAACCCATTTGAGCTTATGCTTTGCTATTCCCTACAATTATTTCCATTATCAAATGAAAATGTGTAAATTATGGTGGACAGTATTAACTACAGATACTATACAACCCATTCATATACTGAAATTCTTTAGGAAAACACAATCTCAAACATACTCTATTACTTCAGAAATAAATAAATAAATTTACAAATGTAGAAGCAATAGGAAAGCGAATCAACATGGGAACCAAAAATGACTTGAACAAAAACATGGGTGCAGAAATGAACTGAGCATGATTTCCTTTGCCGTAGACAAGATGAGGTAGACGATGGCGTGGACTCCGCCGGCCGCGACAACGTTGGCTTCGTTCTCTGCAAGCGCTTGCCGGATCCGTTCATCTCATTGCCTCACCCACACGAAGGGGGAAGCTGGTCATGTGTACTCCAGCCGTTGGACATGAGGGAGGTGACAGGAGGCTAGAGGAAAGGGAGGACATAAGGCCACGAAGGCCCTTACTGCTACTGCCCCTCACACCTAAGCAATATGCCACAGAAGACACATGGTTATGCTATTGATCCATACATACCACATCCAAATACCTTCATGAAGTTTTGGCCGTCGCCGCTATAATGAGGAAGAGGCGGGGGCGAAGGTGGCAGATTCGACGCATGTGGCAGCTCAAATTCATCTTGCTAGAGAACACGAACACTCCCCGGGGGCATCAACGCGGCGGCGGCGGCAAAAAAGTCTACCGGGACATGCTTCTTGTTCCCCGCCGTGAGGCCGTCCTCCCTGTAGACTCCTCCCAGGCCCTCGTCGGTGGCGCGCGGTGTGACATAGAGCTTGGGGAGCGCGGGCACGCCCTTCCTGTTGGAAATATGCCCTAGAGGCAATGATAAAAGGATTATTATTATATTTCCTTGTTCATGATAATTGTCTTTTATTCATGATATAATTGTATTATCCGGAAATCGTAATACACGTGTGAATACATAGACCACAATATGTCCCTAGTGAGCCTCTAGTTGACTAGCTCGTTGATCAACAGATAGTCATGGTTTCCTGACTATGGACATTAGATGTCATTGATAACGGGATCACATCATTAGGAGAATGATGTGATGGACAAGACCCAATCCTAAGCATAGCACAAGATCGTGTAGTTCGTTTGCTAGAGCTTTTCCAATGTCAAGTATCGTTTCCTTAGACCATGAGATCGTGTAACTTCCGGACACCGTAGGAGTGCTTTGGGTGTATCAAACGTCACAACGTAACTGGGTGACTATAAAGGTGCACTACAGGTATCTCCGAAAGTGTCTGTTGGGTCGACACGGATCGAGTCTAAGATTTGTCACTCCGTATGACGGAGAGGTATCTCTGGGCCCACTTGGTAATGCATCATCATAATGAGCTCAAAGTGACCAAGTCTATGGTCACGGGATCATGCATTACGGTACGAGTAAAGTGACTTGCCGGTAACGAGATTGAACGAGGTATTGGGATACCGACGATCGAATCTCGGGCAAGTAACGTACCGATTGACAAAGGGAATTGTATACGGGGTTGCTTGAATCCTCAACATCGTGGTTCATCCGATGAGATCATCGAGGAGCATGTGGGAGCCAACATGGGTATCCAGATCCCGATGTTGGTTATTGACCGGAGAGCAGTCTCGGTCATGTCTGCGTGTCTCCCGAACCCGTAGGGTCTAGACACTTAAGGTTCGGTGACGCTAGGGTTGTAAAGATATTAGTATGCAGCAAACCGAAAGTTGTTCGGAGTCCCGGATGAGATCCCAGACGTCACGAGGAGTTCCGGAATGGTCCGGATGTAAAGAATTATATATGGGAAGTCGAGTTTCGGCCATCAGGAAAGTTTCTGGGTTCACCAGTATTGTACCGGGACCACCGGAAGGGTCCCGGGGGTCCACCGGGTGGGGCCACCCATCCCGGAGGGCCTCATGGGCTGAAGTGGGAGGGGAACCAGCCCCTGGTGGGCTGGTGCGGCCCCCCTGGGCCCCCCTCTGCGCCTAGGGTTGGGAACCCTAGGGGAGGGGGCGCCTCCACTTGCCTTGGGGGGCAAGTTTCCCCCCTTGGTCGGCGCCCCCCTAGGAGATCCCATCTCCTAGGGCCGGCGCCCCCCTGGGGTCCCTATATAAAGAGGGGGGGTGGGAGGGCAGCCGCACCCTAACACCTGGCGCCTCCCTTCCCCCCTTGCTACACCTCTTCCTCCCGTAGTCGCTTGGCGAAGCCCTGCCGGAACCCTGCTGCATCCACCACCACGCCGTCGTGCTGCTGGATCTTCATCAACCTCTCCTTCCCCCTTGCTAGATCAAGAAGGAGGAGACGTCACGCTGACCGTACGTGTGTTGAACACGGAGGTGCCGTCCGTTCGGCGCTAGGATCTCCGGTGATTTGGATCACGACGAGTACGACTCCCACAACCTCGTTCTCTTGAACGCTTCCGCTCGCGATCTACAAGGGTATGTAGATGCACTCCTCTCTCTCGTTGCTAGATGAACTCATAGATTGATCTTGGTGAACGTAAGAAAAAAATTTATTTTATGCAACATTCCCCAACAGCGGTATCAAAGCTAGGTCTATGCGTAGTTCTCTTTGCACGAGTAGAACACAAATCTATTGTGGGCGTAGATATTGTCAACTTTCTTGCCACTACTAGTCTTATTTTGCTTCAGCGTATTATGGGATGAAGCGGACCGGACCGACCTTACACGTACGCTTACGTGAGACAGGTTCCACCAACTGAGATGCACTAGTTGCATAAGGTGGCTAGCGGTTGTCTGTCTCTCCCACTTCAGTTGGAGCGGATTCAATGAAAAGGGTCCTTATGAAGGGTAAATAGAAGTTGACAAATCACGTTGTGGCTTTTTCGTAGGTAAGAAAACGTTCTTGCTAGAACCCTATTGCAGCCACGTAAAAGATGCGACAACAATTAGAGGACGTCTAACTTGTTTTTGCAGCAATTGCTTTGTGATGTGATATGGCCAGAAGTTGTGATGAATGATGAATGATATATTGTGATGTATGAGATCATGTTCTTGTAATAGGAATCACGACTTGCATGTCAATGAATATGACAACCGACAGGAGCCATAGGAGTTGTCTTAATTATTGTATGACCTGCGTGTCAATGATTTAACACCATGTAATTACTTTACTTTATTGCTAAACCGTTAGCCATAGTAGTAGAAGTAACAGTTGGCGAGCAACTTCATGGAGACACGATGATGGAGATCATGATGATGGAGATCATGGTGTCATGCCAGTGACGAAGATGATCATGGAGCCCCAAAGATGGAGATCAAAGGAGCTATATGATATTGGCCATATCATGTCACTACCATTTAATTGCATGTGATGTTTATTATGTTTATGCATCTTGTTTACTTAGAACGATGGTAGTAAATAAGATGATCCCTCATAATAATTTCAAGAAAGTGTTCCCCCTAACTGTGCGCCATTGCTAAAGTTCGTCGTTTCGAAGCACCACGTGATGATCGGGTGTGATAGATTCCTACGTTCACATACAACGGGTGTAAGACAGTTTTACACATGCAAAAACACTTAGGTTAACTTGACGAGCCTAGCATGTACAGACATGGCCTCGGAACACAGAGACCGAAAGGTCAAACATGAGTCGTATGGAAGATACGATCAACATGGAGATGTTCACCGATGATGACTAGTCCGTGTCACGTGATGATCGGACACGGCCTAGTCGACTCGGATCATGTAACACTTAGATGACTAGAGGGATGTCAAATCTGAGTGGGAGTTCATTAAATAATTTGATTAGATGAACTTAATTATCATGAACTTAGTCTAAAATCTTTGCAAAAATGTCTTGTAGATCAAATGGCCAACGCTCATGTCAACATGAACTTCAACGCGTTCCTAGAGAAAACCAAGCTGAAAGATGATGGCAGCAACTATACAGACTGGGTCCAGAACCTGAGGATCATCCTCATAGCTGCCAAGAAAGCATATGTCCTAGAAGGACCGCTAGGTGAAGCACCCATCCCAAAGAACCAAGACGTTATGAACGCTTGGCAGTCACGTGCTGATGATTACTCCCTCGTTCAGTGCGGCATGCTTTACAGCTTAGAACCGGGGCTCCAAAAGCGTTTTGAGCAACATGGAGCATATGAGATGTTTGAGGAGCTGAAAATGGTTTTCCAAGCTCACGCCCGGGTCGAGAGATATGAAGTCTCCGACAAGTTCTATAGTTGTAAGATGGAGGAAAATAGTTCTGTCAGTGAGCACATACTCAAAATGTTTGGGTTGCACAACCGCCTGTCCCATCTGGACATTAACCTCCCGGACGAGGCGGTCATTGACATAATCCTTCAGTCGCTCCCACCGAGCTACAAGAGCTTTGTGATGAACTACAATATGCAGGGGATGGTGAAAACTATTCCTGAAGTATTTTCAATGCTGAAGTCGGCAGAGGTAGAAATCAAGAAAGAGCATCAAGTGTTGATGGTCAATAAAACCACCAAGTTCAAGAAAGGCAAGGGTAGGAAGAACTTCAAGAAGGACGGCAAGGATGTTGCCGCGCCCGATAAGCTAGTTGCCGGGAAGAAGTCAAAGAATGGACCCAAGCCTGAGACTGAGTGCTTTTATTGCAAAGGGAAGGGTCACTGGAGGTGGAACTGCCCCAAATACTTAGGGGACAAGAAGGCCGGCAACACTAAAGGTATATGTGATATACATGTAATTGATGTGTACCTTACCAGTACTCGTAGTAACTCCTGGGTATTTGATACCGGTGCCGTTGCTCATATTTGTAACTCACAGCAGGAGCTACGGAATAAGCGGAGACTGGCGAAGGACGAGGTGACGATGCGCGTCGGGAATGGTTCCAAGGTCGATGTGATCGCCGTCGGCACGCTGCCTCTACATTTACCCACGAGATTAGTTTTAAACCTCAATAATTGTTATTTAGTGCCAAGTTTGAGCATGAACATTGTATCTGGATCTCGTTTAATACGAGATGGCTACTCATTTAAATCCGAGAATAATGGTTGTTCTATTTATATGAGAGATGTGTTTTATGGTCATGCCCCGATGGTCAATGGTTTATTCTTAATGAATCTCGAACGTAATGTTACACATATTCATAGTGTGAATACCAAAAGATGTAAAGTTGATAATGATAGTCCCACATACTTGTGGCACTGCCGCCTTGGTCACATTGGTGTCAAGCCCATGAAGAAGCTCCATGCTGATGGACTTTTAGAGTCTCTCGATTATGAACCATTTGACACATGCGAACCATGCCTCATGGGTAAAAGGACCAAGACTCCTTTCTCCGGAACAATGGAGTGAGCAACCAACTTATTGGAAATCATACATACTGATGTGTGCGGTCCAATGAGCGTTGAGGCTCGTGGAGGATATCATTATGTTCTCACTCTCACTGATGACTTAAGTAGATATGGGTATGTCTACTTGATGAAACACAAGTCTGAGACCTTTGAAAAGTTCAAGGAATTTCAGAATGAGGTAGAGAATCAACGTGACTGAAAGATAAAGTTCTTACGATCAGATCATGGAGGAGAATATTTAAGTTGCGAATTTGGTACACACTTAAGGAAATGTGGAATCGTTTCACAACTCACGCCGCCTGGAACACCTCAGCGTAACGGTGTGTCCGAACATCGTAATCGCACTCTATTGGATATGGTGCGATCTATGATGTCTCTTACCGATTTACCGCTATCATTTTGGGGATACGCTCTAGAGACAGCTACATTCACTTTAAATAGGGCTCCGTCTAAATCCGTTGAGACGACACCGTATGAATTATGGTTTGGGAAGAAACCTAAGCTATCGCTTCTAAAAGTTTGGGGATGCGATGCTTATGTCAAGAAACTTCAACCTGAAAAGCTCGAACCCAAGTCGGAAAAATGCGTCTTCATAGGATACCCTAAGGAAATCATTGGGTATACCTTCTACCTTAGATCCGAAGGCAAGATCTTTGTTGCCAAGAACGGATCCTTTCTGGAAAAAGAGTTTCTCTCGAAAGGAGTAAGTGGGAGGAAAGTAGAACTCGATGAAGTACTACCTCTTGAACCGGAAAGTAGTACAGCTCAAGAAAATGTTCCTATGGTGCCTACACCGACTAGAGAGGAAATTAATGATGGTGATCAAGGTACTTCGGATCAAGTTGCTACTGAACTTCGTAGGTCCACAAGGACACGTTCCACACCAGAGTGGTATGGCAACCCTGTCCTGGAAATCATGTTGTTAGACAACGGTGAACCTTCGAACTATGAAGAAGCGATGGCAGGCCCAGATTCCAACAAATGGCTTGAAGCCATGCAATCCGAGATAGAATCCATGTATGAAAACAAAGTATGAACTTTGACAGACTTGCCTGATGATCGGCGAGCGATAGAAAACAAATGGATCTTGTCGCTAAGGGTTATCAGCAAGTTCAAGGGGTTGACTACGATGAGACTTTCTCTCCCATAGCGAAGCTGAAGTCCGTCCGAATCATTTTAGCAATTGCCGCATACTATGATTATGAGATATGGCAGATGGATGTCAAAACGGCATCCCTTAACGACTATCTTAAGGAAGAACTGTATATGATGCAGCTGGAAGGTTTTGTCGATCCTAAGAATGCTAACAAGGTATGCAAGCTCCAGCGATCCATTTATGGGCTGGTGCAAGCATCTCGGAGTTGGACCATTCGCTTTGATGAGATGATCAAAGCGTTTGGGTTTATGCAGACTTATGGAGAAGCTTGCGTTTACAGGAAAGTGAGTGGGAGCTTTGTAGCATTTCTCATATTATATGTAGATGACATACTTTTGATGGGGAAATGATATAGTACTTTTGGACAGCATTAAGGCCTACTTGAATAAGTGTTTTTCAATGAAGGACCTTGGAGAAGCTGCTTACATATTAGGCATCAAGATCTATAGGGATAGATCGAGACGCCTCATAGGTCTTTCACAAAGCACATACCTTGATAAGATATTGAAGAAGTTCAATATGGATCAGTCCAAGAAAGGGTTCTTGCCTGTGTTGCAAGGTGTGAGATTGAGCTCGGCTCAATGCCCGACCACGGCAGAAGATAAAGAAGAGATGAGTGTCATCCCCTATGCCTCAGCCATAGGATCTATTATGTATGCCATGTTGTGTACCAGACCTGATGTAAACCTTGCCGTAAGTTTGGTAGAAAGGTACCAAAGTAATCCCGGCAAGGAACACTGGACAGCGGTCAAGAATATCCTGAAGTACCTGAAAAGGACAAATGACATGTTTCTCGTTTATGGAGGTGACGAAGAGCTCATCATAAAGGGTTACATCGATGCTAGCTTCGACACAGATCTGGATGACTCTAAGTCACAAACTGGATATGTGTATATGTTGAAACGTGGAGCAGTAAGCTGGTGTAGTTGCAAGCGGAGCGTCGTGGCGGGATCTACATGTGAAGTGGAGTACATGGCAGCCTCGGAGGCAGCGCATGAAGCAATATGGATGAAGGAGTTCATCACCGACCTAGGAGTCATACCCAATGTGTCGGGGCCGATCACTCTCTTCTGTGACAACACTGGAGCTATTGCCCTTGCCAAGGAGCCCAGGCATCACAAGAAGACCAGACACATCAAGCATCATTTTAACTCCATCCATGAAAATGTTCAAGATGGAGACATAGATATTTGCAAAGTACATACGGATCTGAATATAATAGATCCGTTAACTAAACCTCTTCCGCGAGCAAAACATGATCAACACGAGAACTCTATGGGTGTTCGATTCATCACAACGTAACTAGATTATTGACTCTAGTGCAAGTGGGACACTGTTGGAAATATGCCCTAGAGGCAATGATAAAAGGATTATTATTATATTTCCTTATTCATGATAATTGTCTTTTATTCCTGCTATAATTGTATTATCCGGAAATCATAATACACGTGTGAATACATAGACCACAATATATCCCTAGTGAGCCTCTAGTTGACTAGCTCGTTGATCAACAGATAGTCATGGTTTCCTGACTATGGACATTAGATGTCATTGATAACGAGATCACATCATTAGGAGAATGATGTGATGGACAAGACCCAATCCTAAGCATAGCACAAGATCGTGTAGTTCGTTTGCTAGAGCTTTTCCAATGTCAAGTATCTTTTCCTTAGACCATGAGATCGTGTAACTCCCAGACACCGTAGGAGTTCTTTGGGTGTATCAAACATCACAACGTAACTGGGTGACTATAAAGGTGCACTACAGGTATCCCCGAAAGTGTCTGTTGGGTTGACACGGATCGAGACTGGTATTTGTCACTCCGTATGACGGAGAGGTATCTCTGGGCCCACTCGGTAATGCATCATCATAATGAGCTCAAAGTGACCAAGTGTCTTGGTCACAGGATCATGCATTACGGTACGAGTAAAGTGACTTGCCGGTAACGAGATTGAACGAGGTATTGGGATACCGACGATCGAATCTCGGGCAAGTAACGTACCGATTGACAAAGGGAATTGTATACGGGGTTGCTTGAATCCTCGACATCGTGGTTCATCCGATGAGATCATCGAGGAGCATGTGGGAGCCAACATGGGTTTCCAGATCCTTCTGTTGGTTATTGACCGGAGAGCAGTCTCGGTCATGTCTGCGTGTCTCCCGAACCCGTAGGGTCTACACACTTAAGGTTCGGTGATGCTAGGGTTGTAAAGATATTAGTATGCAGCAAACTGAAAGTTGTTTGGAGTCCCGGATGAGATCCCGGACGTCACGAGGAGTTCCAGAATGGTCCGGATGTAAAGAATTATATATGGGAAGTCGAGTTTCGGCCATCGGGAAAGTTTCGGGGTTCACCAGTATTGTACAGGGACCATCAGAAGGGTCCCGGAGGTCCACCGGGTGGGTCCACCCATCCCAGAGGGCCCCATGGGCTGAAGTGGGAGGGGAACCAGCCCCTGGTGGGCTGGTGCGCCCCCCTGGGCCCCCCTCTACGCCTAGGGTTGGGAACCCTAGGGGAGGGGGTGCCTCCACTTGCCTTGGGGGGCAAGTTTCCCCCCTTGGCCGCCACCCCCCTAGGAGATCCCATCTCCTAGGGTCGGCGCCCCCCTGGGGTCCCTATATAAAGAGGGAGGGTGGGAGGGCAGCCGCACCCTGACACCTGGCGCCTCCCTTCCCCCCTTGCTACACCTCTTCCTCCCGTAGTCGCTTGGCGAAGCCCTGCCGAAACCCTGCTGCATCCACCACCACACCATCGTGCTGCTGGATCTTCATCAATCTCTCCTTCCCCCTTGCTGGATCAGGAAGGAGGAGACGTCACGCTGACCGTATGTGTGTTGAACGTGGAGGTGCCATCCGTTCGGCGTTGGGATCTCCGGTGATTTGGATCACGACGAGTACGACTCCCTCAACCTCGTTCTCTTGAACGCTTCCGCTCGCGATCTACAAGGGTATGTAGATGCACTCCTCTCTCTCATTGCTAGATGAACTCATAGATTGATCTTGGTGAACGTAGGAATTTTTTTATTTTATGCAACGTTCCCCAACACTTCTTGCCGGCACCTCTGTCCCTGTCACTGGTGAACTCCTGCATGAGCCACGACGTCTTGCGCTTATTGGACAGGGACAGGAAGCAATAGAACCCGAATTTGTCCTTAAGCCCGCCCTCTTCGGGAAGCTCCTCCTTGGTCTGCTCCAGCGGCCAGTACCCCCTGGTTCGGAAGCTGCGGTCGCCATGCTTGTTCTTGGTTGTTGCACATGGACTTTGGAACTTGGACTCGCCGAGGAACCACCAGGTGTGCTGGCCCGCATGGACGCTGGCTGGCGGGTGATGTTGCTGCAGCGCATAGGGGTCGTTGATGTACATATCGGCGTGGAAGATCAACCCCCGCGCGTCCGGCTTCTTTTCGTCGCTAGCGATCCACCGGTTGAGGAACCCCCATGCTGTCCGCATTCTCAAGCTGAGGCAGCGGCGGCGGCTGCTTGAGTTCGTACAGCCTGCCTGAACCGGGCGTAGGCGCCATGGACATGGATCTGCTGGCTCCGGCTCCGGCGTCGACGGTGGTGGAAGTTGATCTCATGATTGCTTTACTCACTTTTGTGACGGCCATGGTTTCCTAGATAGCAATATGCATGATTTTCTCCGTGCAGTTAATCATGCATAAATAGAAATCAAATTTAGTACAAACGCAAGTGTTTGGATGAATTTGTATCATGATATGGCACTCTATTCTTTTGATGATAAGGAAAAAGGCATCTAAGAAACACCATGCAGCCTCCCAATCAATTGCCAAAAATCATCTGATTATATCAGTTACTAATTAATCAATTACCCATGGATCTTGTTCGGCCGGTGCCGCATCTCAAACCAGTTCCGTTGTTTCTTTGCGGCCGCCTCATGTAGCCCCAGCCACAACTCACATATCTTGCGCACCGTGATGGAGCAATTGTCGATGGAGTAACGAGAAGGACACGATGCCGCTGGTGGGGGGTGACGTCAACGTGGATAACCTCCACGACGCCGACCAGGCTGGTGTGGGCGCAGCCGCCAGATCAGAGAGCTCAACACGATGTGGGCTAGGGGCGGTAGGCCTCAGTGGACCAGCAGCCGCGACGGCAAGTGCGGCGGTGAGGTCAGGCCGAGGAGGGCGTGTTGGAAATATGCCCTAGAGGCAATAATAAAAGGATTATTATTATATTTCCTTGTTCATGATAATTGTCTTTTATTCATGCTATAATTGTATTATCCGGAAATCGTAATACACGTGTGAATACTTAGACCAAATACGTCCCTAGTAAGCCTCTAGTTGACTAGCTCGTTGGTCAACAGATAGTCATGGTTTCCTGACTATGGACATTAGATGTCGTTGACAACAGGATCACATCATTAGGAGAATGATGTGATGGACAAGACCCAATCCTAAGCATAGCACAAGATCGTGTAGTTCGTTTTGCTAGAGCTTTTCCAATGTCAAGTATCTCTTCCTTAGACCATGAGATCGTGTAACTCCTGGATACCGTAGGAGTGCTTTGGGTGTACCAAAAGTCACAATGTAACTAGGTGACTATAAAGGTGCACTACAGGTATCTCCGAAAGTGTCTGTTGGGTTGACACGGATTGAGACTGGGATTTGTCACTCCGTATGACGGAGAGGTATCTCTGGGCCCACTCGGTAATGCATCATCATAATGAGCACAAAGTGACCAAGTGTTTGGTCACGGGATCATGCATTACGGTACGAGTAAAGTGACTTGCCGGTAACGAGACTGAACGAGGTATTGGGATACCGACGATCGAGTCTCGGGCATGTAACGTACCGATTGACAAAGGGAATTGTATACGGGGTTGATTGAATCCTCGACATCGTGGTTCATCCGATGAGATCATCGAGGAGCATGTGGGAGCCAACATGGGTATCCAGATCCCGTTGTTGGTTATTGACCGGAGAGCCATCTCGGTCATGTCTGCATGTCTCCCGAACCTATAGGGTCTACACACTTAAGGTTTGGTGACGCTAGGGTTATTAGGAAGACTTGTATGTGATTACTGAATGTTGTTCGGAGTCCCGGATGAGATCCCGGACGTCACGAGGAGTTCCGGAATGGTCCGGAGGTGAAGATTTATATATGAGAAGTTGTCATACGGACACCGAAAAGTTTCAGGGGCATATCGGTATTGTACCGGGGCCACCGGAGGGGTTTCGGGGGTCCACCGGGAGGGGCCACCCCTCTCGGAGGGCCTCATGAGCCGCAAGGGGCAGGGAACCAGCCCCTGGAGGGCTGGGCACCCCCCTTGGGCCCATGCACCTAGGGTTGGGGGGGAACCCTAGTGGGGGCGCCCCCCTCCGTGGCCGCCGCCCCCCTGTAGATCTCATCTAGAGGGGGCCGGCCCCCTTCCCCCTTCCCCTATAAATAGAGGGGCGAGGGGAGGGCTGAACACCTGATCCAAGGCGCAGCCCCTCCCCTCCCCAACACCTCTCCTCCTCCGTTGAGTGCTTGGCGAAGCCCTGTCGGAGTACTACCTCTCCACCATCATCACGCCGTCGTGCTGCTGCTGGAGCCTTCTTCCTGAACCTCTCCTTCCCCCTTGCTGGATCAAGAAGGAGGAGACGTCGTCCTCTCCGTACGTGTGTTGAACGCGGAGGTGATGTCCGTTCAGCACTTGGTCATCGGTGATTTGGATCACGGCGAGTACGACTCCATCATCCCCGTTCCCTTGAATGCTTTCGCACGCGATCTACAAGTGGTATGTAGATGCTTCCCTCTCCTATCACTCGTTGCTTAGATGAACTCATAGATGGATCTTGGTGAAACCGTAGGAAAAATTTTAAATTTCTGCAACGTTCCCCAACAGGGCAGGCAACGGCGGAGGTGGTCGAGCGACAGAGAGGATGAGCGGCGGCTGAGGAGTGGGTTGGAGCCGACGCTAACCTACCCTAGCCAGATCGAGGTTGAGCGGTGTGTTTATTTTAGAACCTTTGGAGCGACGTGCGTGCGTTGTTGGAGATGAAACCATGAGTGAGATGTGGGCTTTTGCGGGGCTTGGCCCATATGCGGCTGGACGAGGCGAGCGAACAGCGGACGACGATCGTGAGCGACGTAAGAAGGGAAACGGAACACTAAGTTTCTTTTAGATAGTATAAGATATATATATATATATATATATATATATATATATATATATATATATATATATATATATATATATATATATATATATATATATATATATGACCTATGATGGATGACTTGTAGTATATCTTCGTCTGTTCTTTTGAAGTTGATGGGAGAAAGTGAAAATTGGTCACGAACATCATTTGGAAGAATGTTGGACTCAGACATAATGGTCCCTGATCTAACATGGAGTAAAGGGAACCCATTTACAGATTTAATGTTTCCACGGCTAGACCGACGCGTTCTCATGTAATTCTCGATGTATGCTGGATTGTCTCTTTCTATCTTTGTGGAACGACGTGCAATTCTCTAGTGCATTCGGGAACAAAATTGTGTAACCTTTAAATTCTGATGAAGCTTTTGATACTTCTTCTTTTATCTTGTAAATTTCTTTTTACAGTGTTAATGCACGACTTACCTATTATTATGATTTTCCACCGCCATTTTCTTTGTTAGTTATATATGTTGGGACTATTCATTTTTGTTTTAGCCATTTTCAGTTCCTCACATTTGATTTCTGTTGAAGTTATTTTTACTGATCAACATGTTGCTATTTCTGCAGGTGACACTTCAATCTTCTTTATATTCAAGTGCAGGAAGATTTCAGGTTGTGTCCTCTTTTTTCGTTGGCACTATCAGGTCACGCCCTCTTGCAATGCAAGATTATCCATATTTTGAAGTCATTTTTGTGCTGACGTCATTGTATTTTTTTCAAATAGATAGATGCCATGAGTAAACACTTGTTGAGTTACAGGCTGGTATTGTTGAATTAGAGGCTGCTACTGACTACCAATATTGTAAAGGTACTGATATGATGTGTTCCATACTGAGAATCATGAGGAGATTTTTATTGAGCTTGAGTGAATAACTGTATCTACTTATTTTGTTAACCACCTTCGTAGTGTATGCTATATTTAGGTTGTGGACTTATTGATCCCTTAGGGTTGCATGTAAATGCATGTAGAATAGACTGCTAGGAGCAGTTCACTAAACAATCTTGCAGAATGAATTGCATCTTAATGTGAGTTGACTGAGTACCGTTTTAGCTTGTAGTATATGTCAACACATACATATTCATAGGGCTTGCACAAAGCATATTAGAACTGAGTATGGGATTAGCTTCAATATTTAGAGCAGCAAGGAGCGACAAATGTTTACAGGGTTGATACCGTGCATAGAAGAAACCTAAGGAGCATGGTTACTATCATGTGCAAAAACTCTTTGATTGAGATAGCAACAGTAGCAAGGTGAACTGCAATGTACGAATATATTGTTGTTAGTCTATTAGTTTGACTTTGTGTAGATGGCTTGGTATTTGGAAAGTAAAACTCTTTCCACTTTTTTGCAGCAAGGCTGGTGTAGATCATATCACTCCTATCAGACTTATTTGTCGACAATATTGATGAATATGGAGAAGATGCCCTTAGATATCATCAAATACTATCGAAAAATAGCAATTCTGCATGATGTGGTGGGATGGACTACCGCCTTCTTGATCTTTTATGGTTTTTTCATGTTGCTGAAGTGCAAGCATACGAGTCAAGGGTGGTAGTGCCCTGTGCTTTTTTACACATGTCATTGTACTTGTGATTTTCCTGAATATTTTGTCAAATAGTGAAGGATATTTTGGAACAATGATGTTTTCAATCTTCAAGACACATGATAAGAAACCAACTGGTGAAACTGGGCATCGCCTCACATAGAGCTTCTTAGTTTAAGATAGTACTCCCTCTGTAAAGAAATATAGTGATTTAAATGCTCTTATATTTCTTTACGAAGGGAGTATGTTTTTATTTTCTGCTATGATTTTTCAAGTTGCTTATGATATTTTGAACGAGCATATTTGGTATACCTTTCTTGCACAGGTCCAAGGTTGGATAATCATAACATTAATGAAATTCTTAAGATTACGTATGTTACACGTGCAAGCTTACTAGTTTAATGCTAACAAAAAACATTCACTAGCTGACAAAAAAAAGACACACATGTGAGTAACAAGCCAGCCGCCTGTTTCTACGAAAAAGTGCGCGTGCATTTTTAAGATTTCAGGATTATTGTTCACATGAAAAAAGGAACCATTTCTCAAAAAAAAGAAAAGAAAAAAGGAACCAGGAGTTGGTTTTGGATCACGTTGCGGCGCCCGTGCTCTCAGCCCCTCCGTCAGGGTGGCCACGTCGCAGAGAGAGAGAGGCGGGGGATGGCGGTTACAGAGAATGATGGGGAGGTGGAACCCGCAGGAACTACGATTTAGTAGGACGTTTTAACCGTTTAAGAGAATCCAAGACAATAATTACTGGAACATAGAAGAGGGAAAATGAAGGGAAAATAGCTTTGTTTAGCCACAGATCGACGTGGCATATTACGCGGTAACCGGTCTGATTGGCTCCTCTATTGTCTTCTTCGTTGCAATCCAGTCCTCCATTTTCCAGGAAAGGTGCCGACACGTACACATTTTTGCACCGAAAAAAAAATTGGTCATCTCGACTAAATATAGAATACGGACTGTAATTCCTGCGCCTTATTCTCGATATACATTCAGAGTTCCATTATTGAGCAATACTACTAGCATGCAATGCCTGCGTGTATTAGCGAGAATTAATTATTAATTAGTGCATCAATCAGTAGTAATGTTGGCCATTGTAAATGCAATGACTGAGCATCTAAACAAAATTCTTTTACTAAATAGGGGCGCTCAGTATTGTGTGGACTTTAAAGAAATCGGAGGGATGAGATGAAAAAGCCATAACCGCGGGAGAGAATGGCATGGCGGTTAATGAGGAGCGAGTGGGTGGCGCCGCCTCGGCGTCCCCGGCTTTCAAGGGGCGGTTACCGCGCGAAGCAATCGTTAAGACCACCACTAATTACTGCGCTTGCCTCTGTGTTAAAGACCCACCCCAGCAAACTCAAGTTGAGCCGCCGCCTCCGCCTCCACCTCCACCTCCTCCTCCACCCCCTTGACCCCGTCCCAGGGCGGTTGAGCTCTGCAGCGACACACCAGCAGCGCGCAGCATTAGCAAAGATAGCAAGCAACCACGCCCCGATGTCCATGGCCCCGCTCAGCTTCCGCCCGACAGCCACCGCGCGCCCGCGGTTCCACTGCGTCGATGACGGCGCCGACCGGGACGTCAGCTTCCTGCAGGACGTCCACCCCGACGTCGGCGACGCGCTCCTGGGCTTCGTCTACGACCCGCTCGACCCCGCCGTCAACGCCGGCCTCGACGAGTTCCTCAACATCCCGCCCTACGGCGACGACGACGACGAGGACGGCCAGCAGCGCTGCGCCAAGAAGCCGCGCGCCGGGGGCTTCGAGGAGGACTCGTGGTTCGACTTCACGGCGGCGGACGGAAGCCTCGCCCAGAAGTGGGACAATGCCTGCACGCAGCAGGTGCCGGAGTTCCTCCCCGAGTTCGTGCTGCCACTGCCCCCGCCCCCGCCTCCGCCGCCGCAGGTGTACCCGCCGTTCGTGCGCGGAGCGGACGCCAAGAAGCTGCAGGCCGCGGGCAACGGGTCCTCGCAGAGCGCCGCGGCGAGGGAGCGCCGGAGAAGGATCAGCGAGAAGACGGCGGAGCTGTCGCGCCTCATCCCCGGCGGCCACAAGCTCAACACCGCCGAGATGCTGCAGGAGGCCGCGCGCCACGTGAAGCTCCTCCAGGCCCAGGTCGGCATGCTCACCCTCCTGAACAACATCGAGGTAATTAACACAGCCACGGCATTACAAACGTACCTTGATCAATGTTTATCATACCTCTCGTTCAATGCAGTACCAATTGCGTTAATAATTCTCGTCGATTTTTCCAGGACGAGAAGGTGCCGGCCATGGCGCAGGAACACATGCACGCGCTGCTCGTGTGCGGCGGCATGCAGGAGCGGCTGGCCGCCGAGGGCAAGTGCCTGGTGCCGAAGGTGCTGGTGGACACCATTGCCAAAGACGCCGCCGTCAGATCGAACGCGCTGGTGAACAGGGACCTCACCCGGTTCACGGAGTCGCTTTTCGCGGAGAAGAAGTAGCCAGGTGCGCGCGGAGTCGCCGGTCGTGGCTGCGGCGCGCGCGCATCGGAGCGCGCGCTCGTGCACGGCGTGGGCGTCCTTTTTTGAGAACGCCGCCGTGCATGCATGCGCGCGCCACCGCTTGTCGTCGTCGCGTGTATTGCTGACCCCTGACGACGACGACGCCTGTCTATAACTGATCGGTGGATTAGGTGTAGGCAGTCACGATTGATTTAGAAAGACCACGTCCTTTTAATTTCATTATTACTAGTATATTTTAATTCGTTTCGTAGGGCACCTGTGCAGTGACACTGACATTGTGTTCCACACAGCTGAATTTTGTAATAATCTCTTCACTGATGTTGTGATTCTCGGTACATTGGTGACTGATAGTTGGGGTTTATTTATCTTCTCAATAATAAGATCTTTGCAAGAAAGACCATGTTCTCTGAGTTTTTCTTTAGATTCTTTCTTATCCTTTTGCGTGTCCCTAAGTACATGGTTGGTCACACGATTGCAGTACGATGCTGCAATTCTCGTTCGTCACAGTACATGTATTTTACCCTTCTCCTGCCGTGCTAACATTTTTGCTAATCAGTTCGGTGTTTTTATAAAAAAAAAATCACATTGATTCTTGTTTCACTTAGGAAAGCAATCAGTATTTCCTTTAGAGAAAAGCAGATCGTTTAGTCACATAAAAAAGAGCAGAGCGCTTAGGGCATCTCCCAAATTTCCTCCGGCATCCATGCACAGGCAGGGGCCAGTAAGCGGACACCTATGCCCAAGGCGGTCATCAAATGCGCATGCATACATTTCAAACCAACTTTTCAACTAACAGGAGGAAATTAATGCAAACACGGCGGATTTTCGTACAAACCAGACGAGATTCATGCTAACATGATGGATTTCATTACATTTCAAACATTTAGAAAGAAAAAAAGCGTTGCGACCCTAAATCTATCCTACGCCGGCGGCCGTCGTCCACTTTCGTTGTATTCCGCATCGACGACCACGTCCTCCATCTACCGTCTCCCTGAACGTCGACGGGGTTCAAGACCTATAAGTGAGGGTGCGGTCTCCCATGATGAAGAGTAGAACATGGGAGAGGGACCGGCTCACTTTGGACACAATGTCTTGCCGCCTTCCATGCCCTACCCATTCTATTAATGGACGTGTTGATCCACCAAACTTGTGGTTGGACTCACCTCCTATATTTATTCTTCAATATTTAGCAGACGATGTAAGCGTTGTTTAATTTTAAAATAGCTAGCCATGAAGACTTTTTCTATTAAAAAGGCTCACCTACCGCAGTAAGTGTGTCGGCTCAGGTTAAAATTTACACCAATACGTGTGTGTCATACGAGAAATAATACTAACTATGGTGCAGATCACGAGATGAATGAAAGGCCAAGATACGTCTTTGTGTCCTACGAGAAATAATACTAACTATGGTGCAGATCACGAGATGAATGAGCGGGTGCCATTCATGGAAGGACACCCTCCTAGGCTGCAAGCAGCCCGGAGGCACGCTGCAGCCCCGGAGGGACGCTGCTAGCTCAAGCCTTCAGTGGAGTCGGACGCCTGTCAGTCGCTGATGCGAGGCCGGTGGGCGGGTTGCTGGCTGCCGCCCGGAGCCTGCCATCCACATGGCCACGCCCCCGCTGCCCCTGGCCCCGCGCAAGCCGCCTGCTGTTGCTGCGGTTGCCGAGGTGGGGCGGGACCCGGTGGCCGACTTCTTCAGCACTGCCGACCCCCTCCTCATCCCGCTGCCGCGCATGGATGATGTGCAACAGGAGCTCGACGAGCCCATCGCCACCGCGCTTGATCGCCCGCTCCAGTTTGCCTGTAGCTCGTCCGTTGCGGCCTGCCGCTCCACGACCACCGTTGCCGAGACCAGCCTGCATGTGGGCGCTATGACGCAGCAAGTCATGCAGCTGCAGCTCAACGATGCCGACGATCCGGCACCGGGCCTCTTCACCGACATCCCCCCTTCCGTCATCCCTGCTCCACCGACACGCCGCTCCGCTGCCCCACCCAAGACCAGAGCCACCTCCGCCACAGTCAGGTAAAGCGCGCGTCAAGCTGCGCAGCAGTCCAGCATGCCAGTGGCGAAGAGGGCATCCATGCTGCTGGTCAAGTGCCTCGGCATGTTGGGACCCAAGGAGAAGATGACTGCAAAGGCGGCTGAAGCTCTCATTCGCCGTTTCGACAAGCCGTTGACGGAAGAGGACATCTCCATCATCGCCAATCTCACGCGCCTCGACTCGGCGGCCCTCCGCATAGCAGGTGGCATGGTGGGCCCTGATGCCGACGCGGTCGCCGCGGCTTAGTGTTGTTATGTTAGTTCTACTTAGTATAAGTCTCCAGCAGGGATTGGCACTAGGCCGATTTGAGTTAGGTTTCATGATCGATGACTGTAGTGTTTGTGTTAGGGCTAGTTGGATCGCTTCACACCAGAGTAGTTTTGGGCCTGTTGGTGGTCTTTGGTGAAGGAAATATGCCCTAGAGGCAATAATAAAGTTCTTATTTATATTTCCTTATATCATGATAAATGTTTATTATTCGTGCTAGAATTGTATTAACCGGAAACTTAGTACATGTGTGAATACATAGACAAAACAGTGTCCCTGGTATGCCTCTACTTGACTAGCTCGTTAATCAAAGATGGTTATGTTTCCTGACCATAGGCATGTGTTGTCATTTGATGAATGGGATCACATCATTAGGAGAATGATGTGATGGACAAGACTCATCTGTTAGCTTAGCATTATGATCATTACAGTTTCATTGCTATTGCTTTCTTCATGACTTATACATGTTCCTCAGACTATGAGATTATGCACCCCCCGAATACCGGAGGAACACCTCGTGTGCTATCAAACATCACAACGTAAATGGGTGATTATAAAGATGCTCTACATGTGTCTCCGAAGGTGTTTGTTGGGTTGGCGTAGATCGAGATTAGCATTTGTCACACCGAGTATCGGAGAGGTATCTCTGGGCCCTCTTGGTAATGCACATCATAATAAGCCTTGCAAGCAATGTGACTAATGAGTTAGTTATGGGATGATGTATTACGGGACGAGTAAAGAGACTTGCCGGTAATGAGATTGAACTAGGTATGAAGATACCGACGATCGAATCTCGGGCAAGTAACATACCGATGACAAAGGGAATGATGTATGTTGTCATAACGGTTCGACCGATAAAGATCTTCGTAGAATATGTAGGAGCCAATATGGGCATCCAGGTTCCTCTTTTGGTTATTGACCAGAGAGGTGTCTCGGTCATGTCTACATAGTTCTCGAACCCGTAGGGTCCGCACGCTTAACATTCGTTGATGATATAGTATTATATGAGTTATGTATGTTGGTAACCGAATGTTGTTCGGAGTCCCGGATGTGATCATGGACATGAGAGGAACTCCGGAATGGTCCGAAGATAAAGATTGATATATGGGATAATAGTGTTTGATCTCCGGAAGGGTTCCGGAATTCATCGGAAGGGGTTCTGGATGTTTCCCGAAATGTTTGGGTACGAGAACACTTTATTTGGGCCAAAAGGGAAAGCACACAAAGTTTTTGGAAAGCGCAAAAGGAAGTTTTGCGGAGTCCAGGGGCCAGACGCTAGGGTCCTTGGCGTCTGGGGCCAGACGCCGGGAACCCTGGCGTCTGGCCCTGGAGTCCGAGAAGGCCTCTTGCCTTTCGGGTGAAACCGACTTTGTGGAGGCTTTTACTCCAAGTTTCGACCCCAAGGCCCAACATATAAGTAGAGGGGCAAGGCTAGCACCCAAGAGATATCAAGAAACACCAAGCCGTGTGTCGGCAACCCCGTCCCCTCTAGTTTATCCTCCGTCATAGTTACCGTAGTGCTTAGGCGAAGCCCGACAGAGATTGTTCTTCACCAACACCGTCACCACGCCGTCGTGTTGCCGGAACTCATCTACTACTTAACCTGTCTTGCTGGATCAAGAAGGCGAGGACGTCATCAAGCTGAACGTGTGCTGAACGCTGAGGTGCCGTATGTTTGGTACTTGATCGGGACGGATCGTGAAGGTGTACGACTACATCAACCGCGTTAATAAACGCTTCCGCTTTGCGATCTTCAAGGGTATGAAGATACACTCCCCCTCTCGTTGCTATGCATCTCCTAGATAGATCTTGCGTGATCGTAGGAAAATTTTGAAATCACTGCGTTGCCCAACAGTGGCATCCAAGCCAGGTCTATGCGTAGATGTTATATGCACGAGTAGAACACAAAGAGTTGTGGGCGATAATAGTCATACTGCTTACCACCAACGTCTTACTTTGATTCAGAGGTATTGTTGGATGAAGCAGCCCGGACCGACATTACATGATCGCGTTCATGAGACTGGTTCTACCAACGTGCTTTTGCACATAGGTGGCTGGTCGGTGTCTGTTTCTCCAACTTTAGTTGAATCGAGTTTACTACGGTCGGTCCTTATTGAAGGTTAAAACAACACACTTGACGAAAAATCGTTGTGGTTTTGATGCGTAGGTAAGAACAGTTCTTGCTACAAGCCCGTAGCAGCCATGTAAAACTTGCAACAACAAAGTAGAGGATGTCTAACTTGTTTTTGCAGAGCATGTTGTGATGTGATATGGTCAAGACATGATGTGTTGTATGAGATGATCATGTTTTGTTAAAGTTATCGGCAACTGGCAGGAACCTTATGGTTTCCTTTATTGCATAAAATGCAAGCGCCATATAATTGCTTTATTTTATCGCTATGCGATAGCAATAGTTGCAAAAGCAATAGTTGGCGAGACGACCATGTGATGACACGTTGATAAAGATCAAAATGATGGAGATCATGGTGTCATGCCGGTGACGATGGAGATCATGATGGTACTTTGGAGATGAAGATCAAAGGCACAAGATGATGATGGCCATATCATGTCACATATTTTGATTGCATGTGACGTTTATCTTTTATATTCTTATTTTGCTTAGTTCGGCGGTAGCATTATAAGATGATCCCTTACTAAAATTTCAAGGTATAAGTGTTCTCCCTGAGTATGCACCGTTGCGATAGTTCTTCGTGCCGAGACACCACGTGATGATCGGGTGTGATAAGCTCTACGTTCACATACAACAGGTGCAAGCCAGATTTGCACACGCAGAATACTCAGGTTAAACTTGACGAGCCTAGCATATGCAGATATGGTCTCGGAACACTGGATACCGGAAGGTCGAGCGTGAATCATATAGTAGATATGATCAATATAGTGATGTTCACCATTGAAAACTACTCCATCTCACGTGATGATCGGACATGGTTTAGTTGATTTGGATCACATGATCATTTAGATGACTAGAGGGATGTCTATCTAAGTGGGAGTTCTTAAGTAATATGATTAATTGAACTTTAATTTATCATGAACTTAGTCCTAATAGTGTTTTGCAAATTATGTTGTAGATCAATAGCTCGCGTTATAGCTTCACTATGTTTTTTATATGTTCCTAGAGAAAACTAAGTTGAAAGATGATAGTAGCAATGATGTAGACTGGGTCCGTGATCTGAGGTGTATCCTCATTGCTGCACAGAAGAATTATGTCCTTGATGCACCTCTAGGTGACAGACCTATTGCAGGAGCAGATGCAAACGTAATGAACATTTGGCTTGCTCAATATGATGACTACTTGATATTTTAGTGCACCATGCTTTACGGCTTAGAACCGGGACTTCAAAAATGTTTTTGAAACGTCACGGAGCATATGAGATGTTCCAAGAGCTTAAATTGGTATTTCAGACTCATGCCCGTGTCAAGAGGTATGAGACCTCTGACAAGTACTTTGCCTAAAAGATGGAGGAGAATTGCTCAGCTAGTGAGCATGTGCTCAGAATGTCTGGGTACTACAATCGCTTGAATCAAGTGGGAGTTAATCTTCCAGATAAGATAGTGATTGATAGAGTTCTCTAGTCACCATCACCAGGTTACTGGAACTTTGTGATGAACTATAGTATGCAAGGGATGACGAAAACGAATCCTGAGCTCTTCGTGATGCTGAAATCAATGAAGGTAGAAATCAAGAAAGAGCATCAAGTGTTGATGATTAAACAAGACCACTAGTTTCAAGAAAAGGGAAAAGGGAAAGAAAGGGAACTTCAAGAAGAATGGCAAGCAAGTTGTCACTCCCGTGAAGAAGCCCAAAGCTGGACCTAAACATGAAACTGAGTGCTTCTACTACAAAGGAAATGGTCACTAGAAGTGGAACTGCCCCAAATATTTGGCGGATAAGAAGGATGGCCAAGTGAACAAAGGTATATTTGATTTACAGGTTATTAATGTGTGCCTTGCTAGTGCTCGTAGTAATCCCTGGGTATTTGATACGTGCTCGGTTGCTAAGATTAGTAACTCAAAACAGGAGTTGCAGAATAAATTGAGACTAGTTGAGGATGAAGTGACGATATTGTTGGAATTCATTCAAAGATTGATATGATCATCATCGAGCACTCCCTATACTTTCAGGATTAGTGTTGAACCTAAATAAATGTTGTTTGGTGTTTGCGTTGAGCATGAATATGATTAGATCGTGTTAATTGCAATACAATTATTCATTTAAGACAGAGAATAATTGTTATTCTCTTTACATGAATAAAACATTCTATGGTCATACACCCAATGTTGATAGTTTATTGAATCTCGATCGTGGTAATACACATATTCATAGTATTGATGCCAAAAGATGCAAAGTTGATAATGATAGTGCAACATATTTGTGGCGCTGCCGTTTGGGTCATATCAGTGTAAAGCGCATAAAGAAACTCCATAAAGATGGACTTTTGGAATCACTTGATTATGAATTTGATGCTTGCGAACCATGCCTTATGGGCAAGATGACTAAAACTCCGTTCTCCGGAACAATGGAACGAGCTAGTGACTTATTGGAAATAATACATACCGATGTATGCGGTCCAATGAGTGTTGATGCTCGTGGCGGGTATCGTTATTTTCTGACCTTCACAGATGATTTGAGCAGATATGGGTATATCTACTTAATGAAACACAAGTCTGAAACATTTGAAAAGTTCAAATAATTTCAGAGTGAAGTGGAGAATCATCGTAACAAGAAAATAAAGTTTCTACGATCTGATCGTGGAGGAGAATATTTGAGTTATGAGTTTGGCCTTCATTTAAAACAATGTGGAATAGTTTCACAGCTCACGCCACCTAGAACACCACAGCGTAATGGTGTGTCCGAACATCGTATCCGCACTTTATTGGATATGATGCGATCTATGATGTCTCTTACCGATTTACCACTATCGTTTTGGGGTTATGCATTAGAGACAGCTGCATGCACGTTAAACAGGGCACCATCAAAATCGTTGAGACGATGCATTATGAACTGTGGTTTGGCAAGAAACCAAAGTTGTCGTTTCTTAAAGTTTGGGGTTGTGATGCTTATGTGAAAAAGCTTCAACCTGATAAGCTTGAACCCAAATCAGAGAAGTCCATCTTCATAGGATACCCAAAGGAAACTGTTGGGTACACCTTCTATCACAGACCCGAATGCAAGATATTTGTTGATAAAAATGGATCCTTTCTAGAGAAGGAGTTTCTCTCGAAAGGAGTGAGTGGGAGGAAAGTAGAACTTGATGAGGTAATTGTACCTTCTCCCGAATTGGAAAGTAGTTTATCACAAAAATTAGTTAGTGATTCCTACACTAATTAGTGAGGAAGCTAATGATGATGATGATCATGAAACTTCAGATCAAGTTACTACCGAACCTTGTTGGTCAACCAGAGTACGATCCGCACCAGAGTGGTACAGTAATCCTATTCTGGAAGTCATGTTACTAGACCATGATGAACCTACAAACTATGAGGAAGCAATGATGAGCCCAGATTCCGCGATATGGCTTGAGGCCATGAAATCTGAGATGGGATCCATGTATGAGGACAAAGTGTGGACTTTGGTGGACTTGCCCAATGATCGGCAAGCCATTAAGAATAAATGGATCTTCAAGAGAAAGACGGACGCTGATAGTAGTGGTACTATCTACAAAGCTCTACTTGTCACAAAAGGTTTTCAACAAGTTTAAGGAGTTGACTACGATGAGACCTTCTCACCCGTAGCGATGCTTAAGTCTGTCCGAATCATGTTAGCAATTGCTGCATTTTATGATTATGAAATTTGGCAGATGGATGTCAAAACTGCATTCCTGAATGGATTTCTGGAAGAAAAGTTGTATATGATGCAACCAGAAGGTTTTGTCGATCCAAAGGGTGCTAACAAAGTGTGCAAGCTCCAGCAATCCATTTATAGACTGGTGAGCCTCTCGGAGTTGGAATAAACGCTTTGATAGTGTGATCAAAGCATATGGTCTTATACAGACTTTTGGAGAAGCCTGTGTTTACAAGAAAGTGAGTGGGAGCTCCGTAGCATTTCTAATATTATATGTGGATAACATATTGTTGATTGGAAATGATATAGAATTTCTGGATAGCATAAAGGGATACTTGAATAAGAGTTTTCAATGAAAGACCTCAGTGAAGCTGCTTACATATTGGGCATCAAGATCTATAGAGATAGATCAAGACGCTTGATAAGATTTTTCAATGAGTAAATACCTTGACAAGTTTTTGAAAGAGTTCAAAATGGATCAGTCAAAGAAGGAGTTCTTGTCTGTATTACAAGGTGTAAAGTTGAGTAAGACTCAAAGCCCGACCACGACAGAAGATAGAAAGAGAATGAAAGTCATTCCCTATGCCACAATCATAGGTTCTATAAAGTATGTTGTGCTATGTACCAGACCTATTGTGTACCTTGCCATGAGTTTGGCAAGGGGGTACAATAGTGATCTAAGAGTAGATCGCTGGACGTCGATCAAACTTATCCTTAGTGAGGACTAAGGAAATGTTTCTCGGTGATGCGGGTGATAAAGAGTTCGTTGTAAAGAGTTACGTCGATGCAAGCTTTTACACCGATCCAGATGACTCTAAGTCTCAATCTGGATACATATTGAAAGTGGGAGCAATTATCTAGACTAGCTCCATGCAGAGCATTATAGACATAGAATATTTGCAAAATACATACGGCTCTGAATGTGACATATCCGTTGACTAAACTTCTCTTATAAGCAAAACATGATCACACCTTAGTACTCTTTGGGTGTTAATCACATAGCGATGTGAACTAGATTATTGACTCTAGTAAACCCTTTGGGTGTTGGTCACATGGCGATGTGAACTATGGGTGTTAATCACATACAGATGTAAACTATTGGTGTTAAATCACATGGCGATGTGAACTAGATTATTGACTCTAGTGCAAGTGGGAGACTGAAGGAAATATGCCCTAGAGGCAATAAAAAAGTTGTTATTTATATTTCCTTATATCATCATAAATGTTTATTATTCGTGCTAGAATTGTATTAACCGGAAAATTAGTACAAGTGTGAATACATAGACAAAACATAGTGTCCCTGGTATGCCTCTACTTGACTAGCTCGTTAATCAAAGATGGTTATGTTTCCTGACCATAGACATGTGTTGTCATTTGATGAATGGGATCACATCATTAGGAGAATAATGTGATGGACAAGACCCATCCGTTAGCTTAGCATTATGATCGTTACAATTTCATTGCTACTGCTTTCTTCATGACTTATACATGTTTCTCAGACTATGAGATTATGCAACCCCCGAATGCCAGAGGAACACCTTGTGTGCTATCAAACGTCACAACATAAATGGGTGATTATAAATATGCTCTACAGGTGTCTCTGAAGGTGTTTTTGGGTTGGCATAGATCGAGATTAGGATTTGTCACTTCGAGTATCGGAGAGGTATCTCTAGGCCCTCTCGGTAATGCACATCATAATAAGCCTTGCAAGCAATGTGACTAATGAGTTAGTTACAGGATGATGTATTACAGAACAAGTAAAGAGACTTGCCGGTAACGAGATTGAACTATGTATGAAGATACCGATGATCGAATCTCGAGCAAGTAACATACCGATGACAAAGGGAATGATGTATGTTGTCATAACGGTTCGACCGATAAAGATCTTCGTAGAATATGTAGGAGACAATACAGGCATCCAGGTTCCACTATTGGTTATTGACCAGAGAGGTGTCTCGGTCATGTCTACATAGTTCTCGAACCTGTAGGGTCCGCATGCTTAATGTTCGTTGATGATATAGTATTATATGAGTTATGTATGTTGGTAACCGGATGTTGTTTGGAGTCCCGGATGTGATCACGGACATGACGAGGAACTCCGGAATGGTCCGAAGATAAAGGTTGGTATATGCGATAATAGTGTTTGATCTCCGGAAGGGGTTCCGAATGTTTCCCGAAATGTTTGGGTATGGGAACACTCTATTTGGGCCAAAAGGGAAAGCTCGCAAGGTTTTTGGAAAGCATAAAAGGAAGTTTTGCGGAGTCCAGGGGCCAGACGCCAGGGTCCCTGGCGTCTGGTTCCAGACGCCGGGAACCCTGGCATCTGGCTCTGGAGGCCGAGAAGGACTCTTGCCTTTCGGGTGAAACCGACTTTGTGGAGGCTTTTACTCCAAGTTTTAACCCCAAGACTTAACATATAAATAGAGGTGCAGGGATAGCACCCAAGAGAGATCAAGAATTACCAAGCCATGTGCCAGCAACCCCGTCCCCTCTAGCTTATCACCGGTCATAGTTTCCATAGTGCTTAGGCGAAGCCCTACAGAGATTGTTCTTCCCAAACACCGTCACCACGCTGTCATGCTGCCGGAACTCATCTACTACTTCGCCCGTCTTGCTGGATCAAGAAGGCGAGGACGTCATCGAGCTGAACGTGTGCTGAACGTGGAGGTGCCGTACGTTCGGTACTTGATCGGGACGGATCGTGAAGGTGTACGACTACATCAACCGCGTTGATAAACGCTTCCGCTTTGCTATCTTCAAGTGTATGAAGATACACTCCCCCTCTCATTGCTATGCATCTCCTAGATAGATCTTGCGTGATCATAGGAAAATTTTGAAATTACTGCGTTGCCTAACATCTGGCGCCCCCTCGCTAGGCGGATGGTGTACTTGTGTTCATCTCAGATCAATAGAATGTTGTTACTGCTAGAGAAAACCATTGTTCCATATGAGTAACATAACTAGTGCAATCTTGAGTTGGAATGTGAGAGGGCTGAATTGGCCAGCGAAGCGCACAACTGTGAGTGAGATTGGAGAGGCTCACGAGCAAGCATTCTATGCCTCCAAGAAACAAAGCTGGAATCCTAGACACCCGCCATTGTTCAGGAGCTGGGAGGTCGCAAGCTTGAGGGGTGCGATGTCCTGCCTGCAATGGGCACCAGGGGAGGAGTGGCCATTCTCTGGGATAAGGCTGTCATTAGTCTCACCACCCATGCAATCGGATGTTTCTCGATCATGGGCAAAGTGTCCGATCTGCAGGACAACTCCTCTTTCTGACTGACAATTGTATATGGACCTGCTGATGATGCGCGTACAGACGCCTTCCTGGCAGAGATGGCACACGCTGCACCGCCGTCGGGGGAGCCTTGGCTGATCAATGGAGATTTCAATGTCATCTATGAAGCGAGGGACAAGAACAATCTGAATTTGAATAGAGGATTGTGAGCATGTTCAAGGCAGCTATTGACACGGCGGGCTTGCGTGAGATAAAGTGCAAAAATAGAAGGTTCACATGGACACACGAGCGGTAGGACCCAACAATGGTCTGCATCGACAAGGTTTTCTGTAATGCAAAATGGGATGCCCTCTTTCCATCCTACATGGTAATGGCTGCGGCAATTGCGTGCTTGGATCACTGCCCACTCGTGTTGGCCAACTCCGCAGCTCCAAAAAGGAGGACTGTTTTCAGGTTCGAGCCTTTCTGGCCGTGTTTCCCCGCTTCCACTACACGGTAAACCTGGCTTGGCAGCGGCCGGTAAACCACACATGCCCAGTCATAAGGATCCAGGTGAAAATGCAACGGGTAGCTCATGATCTTAGCATATGGGCCAGAACTCACTTCAGCGATGCCAAGGTGCAGTTTCACCTGGCCTGTGAGGTTGTGTTGCGGCTGGACGTTGCACAAGAGAAGCGTCCTCTCACTCCAAGCGAATTCAACCTGCGCAAGCAGCTAAAGCAAAGAATTCTGGGGCTGGCTATGATTGAGAGAGCCCACAAGAGACAAGCCTCCCAGATCACCTGGCTCAAGACGGGGGACGCCCATACTGCTTTCTTTCAAGCCAAGATCAACTCGCGCATGCGGAAGAACTTCATTCACTCCCTAGAGACTGACAATGATGTTGTTACTGCACATGATGAAGAAGGCCTCTGTTGCACACATGCATTTCTCCAACTTGCTGGGAAGAAAAGAGGATAGAAAGTGCTCGATAAACTGGGAGGAGCCGCACACGCCCACAACCCAAAATGAGGGGCTCGACAACCCATTCACTGAAGCTAAAGTTTGGGCTGCAATCTTTGCATCGCCGGCGGACTGGGCACCTGGCCCTAATGGGTTCTCAGGCATGTGTTTTCAGAAGCTGCTGGGGCATGATAAGGCCTTGTTCAGTCATCTCTACAGGCTCGCCGGTGGAAACTTTGCTCACCTGAACATGGCTATGATTGCCTTGCTCCCAAAGAAAGATGGTGTTGTCAAAACAAGTGATTTCAGGCCAATTAGCTTCATCCACTCTATTGCAAAGCTGTTCTCAAGAGTCCTGTCCATTCGGCTAGCTAATGCCATTGACAAGCTGATCAACCCAGCACAAACAACATTTTAGAGGAAGAAGTGCATCCATGACAGCTATTTATATGTGGAAAACACGGTCAGAAAACTGCACAGAAACAAAACCCCGGCACTATTGTTGAAACTTTACATTGCTCGGGCCTTTGATAGTGTCTCTTGGGAATACATTTTGGAGCTGCTTGAGGTGCTAGGCTTCCCCCCGCGATGGAGGGATTGGATTTCTCTCCTTCTCTCGACATCCTCCTCCTCCTGTCTCCTAAATGGGGTGCCGGGGGACTGCATGGATCACCATCGAGGGCTTAGATAGGGAGACCCCCTCTCGCCGCTGCTATTTATTCTATGCATCGACACTCTCCACCGCATGCTAGAGGCGGCCACTAGGACAGGCTAGTTGGCGCCGCCGGGGACAGCAACAGCTAGGATGTGAACAAGCTTGTACGCCGACGACGCGGTCATCTTCATCAACCCCATGTGCGAAGAGATCGATGCCCTGCTTGGCCTGCTATGGCATTTCGACAATGCCACGGGCCTGTAGTTAATCCCTCCAAGTCATCTGCGATCCCGATCCGTCGTAGCGGCATCAACCTGGCCGCGGTGCTGCTGAATTTTGGTGGCACAATGACGACACTTCCGATCACATACCTGGGCCTGCCCATCATGGCCGGGAGGATTAGGCTAGTTCACATGCAGTTCATCCTCGATATAATTAGGGCTAGGCTGGCCGACTGGAAGGGTAGATTAATGCCAATGGCGGGCTGCCGCGTCCTCGTATGCTGTGTCCTGTCCGCCATTCCAACCTTCACGCTCACGGTGTTGCGAGCACCGAAGAAACTCTTCAAGGAAATCGATAAGTCTCAGCAACGTTTTCTGGGCGCAAGACAAGGAGATCTCGAGGGCAAAGTGCAAGCTGGGCTGGAAGACGGTAACTGCGCCGAAGCTGCACGGTGGCCTGGGCATCCACGACCTACCCAGGTTCGCCCGTGCGCTGCGGCTGCGGTGGTTGTGGCTCTCCTGGCAGCAGCTTCACCGGCCTTGGGTGGGTACCGGTACGCCTTGCGAGTGGGCTCTGTTTGCAACCCGTACCTCCGTCACCATTGGGAATGGAACCATGGCCTCATTTTGGTCATTCTCCTGGCTGGGAGGCCGACAACTTTGCATGGCCTTTCCGGTGCTTTTTGCTGCATCCATCAGGAAAAACCGATCGGTGAAGGAGGCCTTGCAGGGCGACCACTGGGTTCTTGATCTCAGACATGCCAACCACAACGACATCATTCGTCAAGTCATCGAGCTGGCCAGAGAAATCAAGAGCACTGATATCGTCTTGGAGGCCCAGACATCGGACACAATTCATTGGATACAACACAGTTCGGGGATGTACTCCACCAAATCTGCCTACACTGCCCAATTTGCAGGTGGACAGCACAACAGCTTCAGAAGCATAATTTGGAAGGTCTGGGCACCGGGGAAGATCAAGATGTTCCTCTGGTTCCTCCACCAAGACAAGCTATGGTGCAATGACAGGTTGCAACGGAGTGGTTGGGAGAATGGATACTTCTGCCCTCTATGCATGAGAAATCTTGAGACATCCTTCCACCTCTTTTGGGAGTGCCTAGTTTCCTTGATGGTTTGGAACAAAGCTGCTGCCTGGACCAGCTGCCAGGCTCTAAACCCTGCTGGTTGGTGCAATGCAACCACGTCGATGGGCTGTGCCGATAGGATACTCGCTGATGCAGCGACAGGCAACCGCAAGGGCACCAAGTCGATGTTGGCCCTCATCGCTTGGCACATATGGTTGGAGAGAAACTCCTGTGTCTTGAGAGGGAAGTAGGCAGACGAGTGGCACATCGTAGAGGCATGTCGCCGGGATATGGAGCAATGGAGATTGGCAGGCGCAAAATGCATAGAGCATCCCTTTGGGGACATGACGTGAGATATCGCCCTAAAGCATACTCACCTGGGAGCAAAGTCCCTCCAGTGACCCGCTGAAATTTTCCTTCATCCATTTGATAACTTGATCGAAAACATTTTTTCACTCTCTCCTGCTACATCAATGAAACAATTGCCCAAGCTGGTTTCTTCAAAAAAAACTGAATTGAACCTGAAGCATCTATATCGAACTCTCATCATTACGTGGCTTAGTAGTGTTTGCAGCCCAAAACTTCAGATTGGCATATGATTCTTGCTAGGCCTTGTCCATAGATGGCAGCGCCGTAGCTCGAAATATCCTGATTCTGGCTAGGACATGTCCCATGTAGAATCTTGTCCATGCAAATCCCTCTGTTACATTTCTTAAGCAAAATATGTCACGCCCAATATGCGACCCTATCCAAAAGGAACTCGAAGGTCCCACCAAGGATAGACCCGCATATTGAAACGCTTTTGCAAGGTGGATATCATTACATCAACATTACATAATAGATGGGTATACATACAAAAAGGCATACAAAGCCACACAAATACAACATCAATTCATCATACATAAGAGCATCATCCGACTACGGATGAAACACAAACAGAAACTCAAACGACATCCACCCTGCTAGCCTAGGCTGCCGACCTGGAACCTATTCTCTGATCGAAGAAGCAGAAGAAGAACTCAACGCAAGCAAGCATCGCTCTCGCGTCAAGATCGTTGCAAAACCTGTACCTGCAACTATTGTTGTAGTAATCTGTGAGCCACGAGGACTCAGCAATCCCATTACCATGGGTATCAAGACTAGCAAAGCTTAAAGGGAAAGGAAGGGATAAAGTGGTGAGGCTGCAGCAGCGACTAAGCATATATGGTGGCTAACATACGCAAATAAGAGCGAGAAGAGAGCAAATGGAACGGTCGTGAAGCTAGAAATGGTCAAGAAGTGATCCTGAACTCCTACTTACGTCAAACATAACCCAGAAACCGTGTTCACTTCCCGGACTCCGCCGAAAAGAGACCATCACGGCTACACACACGGTTGATGCGTTTTAATTCGGATCTGGTGTTAAGTTATCTACAACCGGACATTAACAAATTCCCATCTGCCTATAACCGCATGCACGGCTTTCGAAAGATTATACCCTGCAGGGGTGTCCCAACTTAGCCCATGATAAGCTCTCGCGATCAACGAAGGATATACCTTCTCCCAGGAAGACCCGATCAGACTCGGAATCTCGGTTTATAAGACATTTCGACAATGGTAAAACAAGACCAACAAAGCCTCCCGCTGTGCCGACAAATCCCGATAGGAGCTGCACATATCTCGTTTTCAGGGCACACCGGATGAGCCAGACGTCGGGTTGGCATAGACCCTGGTTGCCTAGGGGGCGCCGGACATCGCTCGGTTTGGACCAACACTTAGACAAGCATTGGCCCGGGGGGGCTAAAATAAAGATGACCCTCGGGTTGGCCGACCCAAGGGAAAGGGTAGGTGGTGGTGAGGCAAATGGTAAAACCAATGTTGGGCCTTGCTGGAGGAGTTTTATTCAAAGTGAACTATCAAGGGGGTCCCATAAATCACCCGACCGCATAAGGAACGCAAAATCCGGGAACATAACACCGGTATGACGGAAACTAGGGCGGCAAGAGTGGAACAAAACACCAGGCATAAGGCCGAGCCTTCCACCCTTTACCAAGTATATAGATGCATTAATAATATAAGAGATATTGTGATATCCCAACCAAAATCCTGTCCACCATGGAGAAATCTTCAACTTCACCTGCAACTAGCAATGCTATAAGAGGGCTGAGCAAAGCGGTAACATAGCCAAACAACGGTTTGCATAGGAAAGGTGTCAAAGGTTAGAGGCTGACATGGCAATTAGGGAGGCTTGATAAACAGGTGATAGGTAGCGTAGCATAGCGATAGAACGAAACAACTAGCATAGCAATGATAGTAGTGAGATCCAGGGTAGCGGTCATCTTGCCTAAAATCCCGCAAGAAAGAAGAACGAGTCCATGAAGAAGATGAAGCCACAAAGACGAACCAAGCGTAGATGAACGCATCCTCACGATCGCAACGAAACGGGAACTATCGAGAAGAAACACACAACAAGGTAAACACACCACACATGAACAAGGCATGATGCAAAACAAGCATGATGCATGACAAGGCTACATGAAGCTACTCATGGCAAGAGATGATGCAAACAAGAGCAACACGTCAAAGCAAGTTTAAATGAGGCCGGGAACAACATATAACAATTCTGGTAAGTCCTCATATGCATATTTCGAAATTGGTCCAGATCTGAATAAACCTAATGTTCAAGTTGTTAAACAGCAAGTTAAGATGCACAAAGATGATCTACACGAGTTTCTAGTCAAGTTACATATAAAGTTCATTTGGTTCGGAGTTACGGCCTAGAAGATATGAGCAAAACAAGTTAAACATGGCATTGATGCAAAAGCATACAAACATCAAGCAAACACCTCAAAACAAGGATGCAACATGATAAGATGAAACTACATGCAATTCTAAGCAAGTTTCATATAGAGCACACTCAAAACGGAGCAACGGTTCAACACACACACATGAAACAAGTTATAGCAACAATCTGTCCAAAACAGCAACTAGGCATATTGCAAGCATCAAAACAACATGCTACAGCATCTCAACATGAAAACAAAAGACCTGGGCATGATGTACAGGTAAAGCATAACAACACATGAACACTGAGCTATCTCCAGAAACTACTAGAACATGCTCAAACACACATGGCAAGATTGCAAATAATAACAGTTCAGACTTTGCAGAAAGTAACATCAGGTTGCAATGTTTAGAGCTATCAAACAACATGTTACAGGAACTTATCATGGCAAACAAATGCATGGCATGAACCTACTAATAGCATAGAACAAATGCATGGCACACATGTAAACATAGTAAGTTATAATACAGATTCATACATGGCAGGAACAAAATTATGAAGGCAAGTTGGTGAGCTTGTGCCACTCACCACAGGGCAATACATGGCATGGCAAGGCAACCAACAGTAAGAAGGAATGTTTATGAAGCTAAGCATGGCAAGAGCAAGTTCATAGCATGCAAGGATCAACTACAACAACCTTGGCAAAATTGAGTAACATGTAAACAATCTGCCAGGAAACATTATGAAGCAAACATAGAGCACGAAAATGACATGCTAGACTACTCCATAATTGCAACCAGGGGCATGAATGGATAGACAATAACCATATGTTCAAAACATCATTACTGAAGTATCTCAAAATATGCATGGATCTCTCTGTAGCAACATGTTTACATGGCATCAAAATAACAGCAGAACATGGACTAAAATCAGCAACATCACGATGCCTAGTTTGCATGCTTGTGCTAGTCACCACATTGATCACAAAAATACATGGTAAGCACCTCTGTAAAGAAGACATAGCATAGATCAAAACACATGTAGACATCAACCTCATAGGATGCACACATCAATCATGGCAAAAATGACAAAAGAGCTCGTTATAACAGTTTCAGCAGATTAACATCATGAAGCACTCTTGCAACGATGATTCAGGCATCAAGATGAGCTCAAATGAATATTATTCAATGGAGTGAAATGAAGTACTCTTGGAGACTAACAATTTGACATATTACACGTACAAAACGGAGGTACGGATGCAGAGATACGATGCGATGAACATGGCATGATTATGCAAAAATATTCAGGACACGTTTTCGGGGTCAACCTCGGGCTGCACAGATTTCGAAGATTGCTGGAATTCGTCGGAGATGTCAGGGACGGTGCCGGGGAGGCCGAATCGGGACGGGGAAGGGGCGGATCCAGGCGCTCCTGCCCGGATCTGACCGGGGCGACGCCGGAGACGGCCGGCGAGCTCGTCGAAGGAGCTCGGGGCGCGTGCTCCTGCCGGCGTGGAGGGAGAGGTGCGGCCGGGCAGAGGAGCTCGGCCGGACGGGGCGCAGGGCGCGGCGACCTCGGGCGGGGTCGCCCGCGAGTGACGGCGGCGGGGAACGGTGCCACGGGGGCCCGGGCGGAGGAGGGGCGGCGCTCAGGGCCGGGCACGGCCTCCGGCGAGGGGGGTCGGCGAGTCGGCGGCGGGGAACCCAGGCGGCGGCCGGCGAGGGCTATGCGGCAGCGGCGGGAAGCCGGGGCGAGGCGCGGAGGCGGCACCAGGCGGCGATGGGACGGGCGGCGGCGGCGGCGCGCGGGCAGCGCGGACCCCGGATGGGCTCGGGTGGGCCACGGCGCGGAGGGACAGCGGCGGACCATGTGGCACGCACTGGTTGGCTGCGGCGGCGGGGCGTACTTGTCCGGCTGCGGCCGGATGTGTCCGGTGGCGGCGGGAGGAAGAGGACTAGGGTTTCGGGGGGAATAGACCGCGAATTTCGGGGGAGGGGTGTTTATATAGATTCTGGGAGCTAGGAGAGTCCAAATGAGGAGCGGTTTTCGGCCACGCGATCGTGATCGAACGACCGAGAGCATGGAGGGGAGTTTGCTGGGTTTTGGGCCACTTTGGAAGGGTGTTGGGCTGCAAAGAGAAAGGGGGGTTTCGGGCTACGCGGTTAACCGTTGGAGTATCAAACGGACTCCAAATGGCACGAAACTTGACAGGCGGTCTACCGGTGCTATACCAAGGCCGCTTGGCAAACCTCGGGCCATTCCGAGAAAGTTTAACACCCGCTCACAATGAGAGACAAAAGGGAGAACGCCGGAGGGCATAGGAGTGCCGGATTGCAAAACGGACAATGGGGAAAAGGCTCGGATGCATGAGACGAAAACGTATGCAAAATGAAATGCACATGATGATATGATAAAATGCAACACGCAAGCAAATGACATGGCAACAACGGTGAATAACTGGCAGACACCTAGCACATCGGATCCGGGGCGTTACAACACTCCTCCACTAACAAGAGATCTCGTCCCGAGATCTTAGGACCGAGACAGAAGGGAAAAGGAAGAGGTGAAACAAGAACTCAAGAGAAGAAGCAAAGAATCGAGAGCACTCGAGAAGAAGAGGGGAACGCCGAGAATGACAAGAATCAAAAGCTCACGGAATCAGATAGACTATGAAACCACTCCGGTTAGAACGAGATAAGAAACGAATAAGACTGAAAGGATTTAGGCAGCACTCCGGCTGAAACATGGAGGAATAGAACACGAGCTGGAGAGGATGGAATGATACTTGATGAAGACATGACCCAAAACCTCCGGAAAGAATTAAAATAATGGAATGAAAAGAATTCAGAAGGAATGATTGAACGAAGTTGTTGAGAAAATCAACAACGAAAGAATAAGCTTGTTGTGGTCTTATGGTAACATCTCAAAATCATAAGGTGATAACCAGCTGCAAACGGAAATGATTGGATAGCTGAGAAGAACGAAGAAATGCAAAAACTCCACTTCAAAAAAATACGGAGAATTAATTGCACTTCGAGATGCGAGAAGAAAAGATACTTGAACTCCACCAACAAAAACTTGATGAACTCTTGAAGAATGAATTAAATCATGAAGAACCACCATGAAGAACTCCGGTACCAAAAGGATGACGAGATAAGATTGAAAGGATGAAAGAATAAGATGAGCCTTGCGATGATTCCGATGGGGGTTCCGACGAGATGGCCAAGGAAACTTTGAACTCCGGGAAAGAAAAGATGAAAAACACTTGGAACTAGAATATGTTCAACAAGAACAAACTCCGAAGGAAAGGATTACTCACTCTGATGAAATAAGAATAAGATTTATTGTATGCTTATCCTTCATCAAATTAAATTGATGACAAACAATGGATTTTTGCATATTACTTATTCTCATTGGAAAAGGATCGAGGGGGGATATAGCGCAACACTTAAGAGAGTCTTCATGAACCACCGGTAGGATTGAAAAGAACGAATGAATTAATATGATAAACAAGGAAAAGAATCTGAAGGAACCACCGTAAGAATTAGAAAAATGACTGATGAAAGAGAATGAATCACCAGGAAGAATTAGAAGAACAAAATATGTTAGAGGGAATTAGATGCAAAAGAACACAGAGATCATGATCTGATTAACGAACACTTGAACGAAGCACCGGGATAAATGGATAACGGTAGCTGAAATGTGGGGACCAAGAATTCTTCTGGAACGATGGCCTCCGGTGAAAAGAAATGGAAAAAAAATTCTGACATACTCCGGATGGTCAAGAAAGAATATCTGACAAACTGAAACAATTCGAGAGGATAACATGAAGCTAGAACCACGAAACTTTGAGAGAACGAAAAAGATTTAGAGGAAAAACTCTTCTTCGGTCTTCAAATAACGACGAGAAACAGCACCAAAATTACTGAGATACTCCGGGAGAATGAAAAGCCGATAGGTTGAGCCAACAATGAAAGCATTTGAAAAACGATCTTGGAGAAGGCATGTGACTGATGAAATTCATTCTTACGTCACACTTGAAAAGAATTGAGAATAACTCCGGGGGAATTAGGAGAGTCAGGTAAGATCCTGGGAAAAACCTATGGGATAGGGCCCACTGAAGAGAAAACATCGTTGAAAAGGATGATGAACAGATAGATGAAGCACCGGAACAATTGAAATATTTGAATGAGGTGACAACCTCGAATTAATTGGAACACAGACGAATCTTCTAATATGTCTTGAGCACTCCAGAAGGATAAACTGGCGAGAGGCAAACACGCATGGAAAACACTTGATCCAAGGAAAAGAATATGATCAAACCGAAAAACTTGAATTGAATCCACCAGAAAGAAAAAGAGATGAAGAATGACGACCGAGACGAGAATTCACCGGTTGAAATAATTGATGAAAGACTGAAGAGGCTCTGCACGAATGAAATTGATGCTCAAAACAGACTCAGGCTCCGGGAAGAAGAGGGTGGGAGGGCGGGAAAACAAAGACAACTTGGAAGGGGAATCGACGAATATATTGAAGAGAAAACACCGGTTGAAATCATTGAGGAAAGAAAGCAAAGGCTTCGCACGAGTAGGATGGATACTCGATTATGGACTCAGGTTTCGAGAAGAAGAAGGGGTGGGCGGGTGGGAAAGAAAACAACTGAGGATTGAACTCAAAGATGAAGAGGCTCGAGTCAACTTGACGGGAAATGCACCGGATAAAAGGAGCTGAGGAACAACGATCGGAAAACCAACTGCGTGATCCTAAAGAAAATTTGAAAGGGAAGAGGAGTAAATCAAAACACCTACGTCAAGATTCCTAACCAGAGCACACAGCGCCGCCACGCAGCTCCACTGCAACCCCGCACGGATCCACCCTACCCATGTAGCTCCACCGCTCCTCCGCGCAGCTCTCCCGTTACCATTTCCCGCATCCCTAAATTTCCAAGCTTCCCATATCCCCTTTTGAAAAATCAGCACTTGCTGCCTGTTGACTCGCCACCACCACCACCAATCCTGGTCATCATCGATAGGGAGAGCAGGAGGAGGAAAAGGTCACTGGCGCCGACACGATAGGAAGAGCAGCAGGAGAAAAAGGGACCAGATGAGTCACAGCGTGTGGTGGCAATGCACGGCACGGTCAGGGTCAACCACAACAAGCTGTCATGGGTCACTGGAGAGGCGTCTGTGGCGGAGCTCGTCGGTGTCGCGTATGCCAGGGCGTCGAAGCCAACCAACGCATCTGCCGCCTCGTGTCCTAGAGTGGGCGACCACAACTACAAGGGCGCCTCAGCATCCGCCGTGCTGGACCGCCTGGCTGGCAGCAATAGGTGGCTCCAGGTTGAGCTCATTCAACTAGAACCTCTTATGCAGGGTCGATCGGGCCACACCTAGAGATCATGCCAGAGATCGAATTGTCCTTCTTGTGTTCGGTGGGATTGTTGAGGTCCTTGCAAGATCCAACTCTTTTCTCTTTCGACCAGCTCTTCTTTTTTTATTGTTTGAGACATCTACTTCTTTGCCCTCGACAATATGATTTTTGGCGTCTTCCCAGATTCTTTCAACAGATCGTACACTTATGTTCAACACGGTTGAGACTAGCAACTTGTCGTCTGGTTGAACAGATCCATCTCCTAGCTCGATTACTAGCAAGGCGAAGTAAACATCATGCCTCTCCTTATCTCAAAATTCTCTTCTTTTCTGTTTACCTCCTACGTCTTCTTGATGTTCTTCATCTCCTTGAGCTTTTTAATCTTCTTGAAGTATCCAATTCATAACTTAATCATCTTCCTCTTCCTCTTCTTGAGGCATCCAATTAATAGCTTCATCTTCCTCCTCTTGAGGCATCATGTTCAAATCCATAGCTCCATCCTCTCCCTCTTGAGCTTCTTCCCCTTCAGGGACCCAATTCAAATCAATACCTTCATCCTCTTCCTCTTGAGGCATCACGTTCAAATCAATAGCTTCATGTTCTTCCTCTTGAGGCATCAAGTTGACATTCATAGATTCATGTTCTTCCTCTTGAGGCATTAAGTTCAAATCCATAGTTATGTGCTCATGCTATCAATGACAAAAGATGAGTACACCATGGTACCATAACAAGAATACACAAAAAAGAGTATGTAAGCCAAACAATAAATGGGTGCCATGGCACCATTTCTTATTTCATTTAGTATGAAACATCCAGTATGCAAGAATCAGACAACTTTGCCCAATTAAGAAAATAAACTGGCTGCATTATGCATCTATTGAATGCATCCATGATCATGCATTATGCATCTACTGAATGCATCCAATTTTTTTGTTACTGAACAATTTACATATGCATGATACTCCATAATTCAGTAAACAAAATTTTGTCAGTCCTCCATTTAAATTAGGTACTCCTAGTGATAGTCAAGATCAGTGAAGTAAGTAAACAAAATATGGATCACTAAATTCAATATCACAATCATTTAAATTGTAAATCAACCAGCAGCAAGCAACATCATAAGACAGGGGTAAGTTTGCTTTCATAACTGTCAAAACTGTACAGAAGTTTGCTTTCATAATTAGCATCAATAACTATGATAAGTGAACTTTCTACATCCTGAAACCTGAAACCTGGGGATCAACCTTTGTTTACATCATTCACTTCTTTAGTTCATACAGAAGATTAACTGAAATCTAAAACCTAAAACCTGACATACAATACATAACATGCTTGGTCCTTCTTTAGTTCATTCACTTCACATAATTCAACTTTAGAGTTTCTTGTTGTGATTCATGCTTTGGACATATGGGTATCGTATCTTTTCTTCGTGATTTGGAGTAAATGACAAAATTACAGGTCATTTTTTGAGAGTGGTCAGTTTGCCATTACGTTTCTGCTTCAATTTGAATACCATCTTAATGTCATCTCTGAATGAGTATTGTATTAATGATCATTATTACAGCAAGCAACACCATCACGAAGAGATTACACTGGATGTCTACTCCTTATGCTTCCAACAACAACATCACGAAGAGATTACATCAAGCAACAACAACAATCACTCAGATCAATGTAGAGATCAGAGATTACACTATACCTTCTTCAGAGTGCAAATAGCAACAACAGCAACACGACACGGTCACTTGGATCAGCAGCAGCAACAACAACACGACATGGTCACTTGGATCAGCAGCAGCAGCAGCATAGGCAGAGGAGCAGCAGCATCAACATGGGCAGAGGAGCAGCAACAACATGAGCTAGCTCCACCGGCAACAGGGGAGAATCAGGGGAGAAACAGCTTCGCAGGCACGCGGGCAGAGGAGAAGGAGCAGCACGGCAGCTCGTGAGAGCTCGACGAGGACTTTCGGGACATATAGGAGGACGCGCGCGAGCTCCTGTCCACCGGATCATGGAGGCCGGTTCCGACGATACCCACAAGAGATAACGGCGGGAGGGATCGTGGCGGTGCACGGGAGACAGCTCAAGGTGGACTTGCGGGAGCTCGAGGAGGACTCACGGTAGCTCGAGGACGATGAGAGGGAGCTCCTGCTCCACCGGATCGTGCTGGGAAATTTTGGCGACATCCACAAGTAATCGCGGCGGGAGGGGAATGCGGTGGTGCAGGTTTGGGCAGCGGTGGCAGAGCAGGAACTTGGCGACGGCGGCGATGTTGAAGGTACGTGGCGACGGAGGCGGATCACTTCCTGATGGGTGTTGGGGAACGTAGTAATTTCAAAAAAATTCGTACGTACACGCAAGATCATGGTGATGACATAGCAACGAGAGGGGAGAGTGTTGTCCATGTACCCTCGTAGACCGTAAGCGAAAGCATTATGACAACACGGTTGATGTAGTCGTACGTCTTCACGATCCGACCGATCCAAGCACCGAACGTACGGCACCTCCGAGTTCAGCGCATGTTCAGCTCGATGACGATCCCCGGGCTCCGATCCAGCAAAGCTTCAGGGATGAGTTCCGTCAGCACGACGGCGTGGTGACGATGATGATGTTCTACCGGCGCAGGGCTTCGCCTAAACTTCGCGACGATATGACCGAGGTGGAATATGGTGGAGGGGGGCACCGCACACGGCTATGGAACGATCCGTAGATCAACTTGTGTCTCCTGGGGTGCCCCCCTGCCCCGTATATAAAGGAGGGAGGGGGAGGCCGGCCAGCCCTTGTGGGCGCGCCAAGGAGGAGGAGTCCTCCTCCTAGTAGGAGTAGGACTCCCCCTTTCCTACTCCTACTAGGAGGGGGAAGGAAGGGGAAGAGGGGGGAAGGAAAGAGGGGGGCGCCCCCCCTCCTAGTCCAATTTGGAATAGAGGGAGAGGGGGCGCGCGGCCCACCCTGGCCGCCCCTCTCTCTTTCCACCAAGGCCCATGTGGCCAATTACCTCTCCCCGGGGGGTTCCGGTAACCCTCCGGCACTCCGGTTTTCTTCGACAATGTCCGGAACACTTCCGGTGTCCGAATATAGTCGTCCAATATATCAATCTTTATGTCTCGACCATTTCGAGACTCCTCGTCATGTCCGTGATCACATCCGGGACTCCGAACAATTTTCGGTACATCAAAACTTATAAACTCATAATAAAACTATCATCGTAATGTTAAGCGTGCGGACCCTACGGGTTCGAGAACTATGTAGACATGACCTAGAACTATTCTCGGTCAATAACCAATAGCGGAACCTAGATGCCCATATTGGTTCCTACATATTCTACGAAGATCTTTATCGGTCAAACCGCATAACAACATACGTTGTTCCCTTTGTCATCGGTATGTTACTTGCCCGAGATTTGATCGTCGGTATCCAATACCTAGTTCAATCTCGTTACCGGCAAGTCTCTTTACTCGTTACGTAATGCATCATCCCGTAACCAACTCATTGGTCACATTTCTTGCAAGGCTTATAGTGATGTGCATTACCGAGAGGGCCCATAGATACCTCTCCGACAATCGGAGTGACAAAACCTAATCTCAAAATACGTCAACTCAACATGTACCTTCGGAGACACCTGTAGTACTCCTTTATAATCACCCAGTTACGTTGTGACGTTTGGTAGTACCCAAAGTGTTCCTCCGGTAAACGGGAGTTGCATAATCTCATAGTTACAGGAACATGTATAAGTCATCAAGAAAGCAATAGCAATATACTAAACGATCAAGTGCTAGGCTAATGGAATGGGTCATGTCAATCACATCATTCTCCTAATGATGTGATCCCATTAATCAAATGACAACACATGTCTATGGTTAGGAAACATAACCATCTTTGATTAATGAGCTAGTCAAGTAGAGGCATACTAGTGACTATATGTTTGTCTATGTATTCACACATGTATCATGTTTCCGGTTAATACAATTCTAGCATGAATAATAAACATTTATCATGATATGAGGAAATAAATAATAACTTTATTATTGCCTCTAGGGCATATTTCCTTCAGTCTCCCACTTGCACTAGAGTCAATAATCTAGATTACATAGTAATGATTCTAACACCCATGGAGTCTTGGTGCTGATCATGTTTTGCTCGTGAGAGAGGCTTAGTCAATGGGTCTGCAACATTCAGATCCGTATGTATCTTGCAAATTTCTATGTCTCCCACTTGGACTTGGTCCCGGATGGAATTGAAGCGTCTCTTGATGTGCTTGGTCCTCTTGTGAAATCTGGATTCCTTTGCCAAAGCAATTGCACCAGTATTGTCACAGAAGATCTTCATTGGTCCCGATGCACTAGGTATGACACCTAGATCGGTAATGAACTCCTTCATCCAGACTCCTTCATTTGCTGCTTCCGAAGCAGCTATGTACTCAGCTTCACATGTAGATCCCGCCACGACGCTTTGTTTAGAACTGCACCAACTTACAGCTCCACCGTTTAATAAAAACACGTATCCGGTTTGCGATTTAGAATCGTCCGGATCAGTGTCAAAGCTTGCATCGACGTAACCATTTACGACTAGCTCTTTGTCACCTCCATATACGAGAAACATATCCTTAGTCCTTTTCAGGTATTTCAGGATGTTCTTGACCGCTGTCCAGTGATCCACTCCTGGATTACTTTGGTACCTCCCTGCCAAACTTATTGCTAAGCATACGTCAGGTCTGGTACACAACATTGCATACATGATAGAGCCTATGGCTGAAGCATAGGGAACATCTTTCATTTTCTCTCTATCTTCTGCTGTGGTCGGGCATTGAGTTTGACTCAACTTCACACCTTGAAGCACGGGCAAGAACCCTTTCTTTGCCTGATCCATTTTGAACTTTTTCAAAATTTTATCAAGGTATGTGCTTTGTGAAAGTCCTATTAAGCGTCTTGATCTATCTCTATAGATCTTGATGCCCAATATGTAAGCAGCTTCACCTAGATCTTTCATTGAAAAACTTTTATTCAAGTATCCCTTTATGCTATCCAGAAATTCTATATCATTTCCAATTAATAATATGTCATCTACATATAATATCAGAAATGCTACAGAGCTCCCACTCACTTTCTTGTAAATACAGGCTTCTCCAAAAGTCTGTATAAAACCATATGCTTTGATCACACTATCAAAGCGTTTATTCCAACTCCGAGATGCTTGCACCAGTCCATAAATGGATCGCTGGAGCTTGCATACTTTGTTAGCACCTTTTGGATCAACAAAACCTTCTGGCTGCATCATATACAACTCTTCTTCCAGAAATCCATTCAAGAATGCAGTTTTGACATCCATTTGCCAGATTTCATAATCATGAAATGCAGCAATGGCTAACATGATTCGGACAGACTTAAGCATCGCTACGGGTGAGAAAGTCTCATCGTAGTCAACCCCTTGAACTTGTCGAAAACCTTTTGCGACAAGTCGAGCTTTATAGACAGTTACATTACCATCAGCGTCAGTCTTCTTCTTAAAGATCCATTTGTTCTCAATGGCCTGCCGATCATCGGGCAAGTCAACCAAAGTCCATACTTTGTTCTCATACATGGATCCCATCTCAGATTTCATGGCCTCTAGCCATTTTGCGGAATCTGGGCTCATCATCGCTTCCTCATAGTTCGTAGGTTCGTCATGGTCAAGTAACATGATTTCCAGAATAGGATTACCGTACCACTCTGGTGCGGATCTTACTCTGGTAGACCTTCGAAGTTCAGTAGAAACTTGATCTGAAGTTTCATGATCAATATCATTAGCTTCCTCACTAATTGGTGTAGGTGTCACAGGAACCGATTCATGTGATGAACTACTTTCCAATAAGGGAGCAGGTACAGTTACCTCATCAAGTTCTACTTTCCTCCCACTCACTTCTTTCGAGAGAAACTCCTTCTCTAGAAAGGATCCATTCTTAGCAACGAATGTCTTGCCTTCGGATCTGTGATAGAAGGTATACCCAACTGTTTCTTTTGGGTATCCTATGAAGACACATTTCTCCGATTTAGGTTCGAGCTTATCTGGTTGAAGTTTCTTCACATAAGCATCGCAGCCCCAAACTTTAAGAAACGACAACTTTGGTTTCTTGCCAAACCACAGTTCATAAGGCGTCGTCTCAACGGATTTTGATGGTGCCCTATTTAACGTGAATGCGGCCGTCTCTAAAGCATAACCCCAGAACGATAGCGGTAAATCAGTAAGAGACATCATAGATCGCACCATATCTAGTAAAGTACGATTACGACGTTCGGACACACCATTTCGTTGTGGTGTTCCGGGTGGCGTGAGCTGCGAAACTATTCCGCATTGTTTCAAATGTAAACCAAACTCGTAACTCAAATATTCTCCTCCACGATCAGATCGTAGGAATTTTATTTTCTTGTTACGATGATTTTCCACTTCACTCTGAAATTCTTTGAACTTTTCAAATGTTTCAGACTTGTGTTTCATTAAGTAGATATACCCATATCTGCTTAAATCATCTGTGAAGGTGAGAAAATAACGATATCCGCCACGAGCTTCAACATTCATCGGACCGCATACATCTGTATGTATGATTTCCAACAAATCTGTTGCTCTCTCCATAGTACCGGAGAACGGTGTTTTAGTCATCTTGCCCATGAGGCACGGTTCGCAAGTACCAAGTGATTCATAATCAAGTGATTCCAAAATTCCATCAGTATGGAGTTTCTTCATGCGCTTTACACCGATATGACCTAAACGGCAGTGCCACAAATAAGTTGCACTATCATTATTAACTCTGCATCTTTTGGCTTCGACATTATGAATATGTGTATCACTACTATCGAGATTCAACAAAAATAGACCACTCTTCAAGGGTGCATGACCATAAAAGATATTACTCATATAAATAGAACAACCATTATTCTCTGATTTAAATGAATAACCGTCTCGCATCAAACAAGATCCAGATATAATGTTCATGCTCAACGCTGGCACCAAATAACAATTATTCATGTCTAAAACTAATCCCGAAGGTAGATGTAGAGGTAGCGTGCCGACCGCGATCACATCAACTTTGGAACCGTTTCCCACGCGCATCGTCACCTCATCCTTGGCCAGTGCTCGCTTATTCCGTAGTCCCTGTTTCGAGTTGCAAATGTTAGCAACAGAACCAGTATCAAATACCCAGGTGCTACTGCGAGCTCTAGTAAGGTACACATCAATAACATGTATATCACATATACCTTTGTTCACCTTGCCATCCTTCTTATCCGCCAAATACTTGGGGCAGCTCCGCTTCCAGTGTCCAGTCTGCTTGCAGTAGAAGCACTCAGTTTCAGGCTTAGGTCCAGACTTGGGTTTCTTCTCTTGAGCAGCAACTTGCTTGCTGTTCTTATTGAAGTTCCCCTTCTTCTTCCCTTTGCCTTTTTCTTGAAACTAGTGGTCTTGTTAACCATCAACACTTGATGCTCCTTCTTGATTTCTACTTCCGCAGCTTTTAGCATTGCGAAGAGCTCGGGAATTGTCTTGTTCATCCCTTGCATATTATAGTTCATCACGAAGCTCTTGTAGCTTGGTGGCAGTGATTGGAGAATTCTGTCAATGACACTGTCATCAGGAAGATTAACTCCCAGTTGAATCAAGTGATTATTATACCCAGACATTTTGAGTATGTGTTCACTGACAGAACTATTCTCCTCCATCTTGTAGCTATAGAACTTATTGGAGACTTCATATCTCTCAATCCGGGCATTTGCTTGAAATATTAACTTCAACTCCTGGAACATCTCATATGCTCCATGACGTTAAAAACGTCGTTGAAGACCCGGTTCTAAGCCGTAAAGCATGGCACACTGAACTATCGAGTAGTCATCAGCTTTGTTCTGCCAGACGTTCTTAACGTCGTCAGTTGCATCAGCAGCAGGCCTGGCACCCAGCGGTGCTTCCAGGATGTAATTCTTCTGTGCAGAAATGAGGATAATCCTCAAGTTACGGACCCAGTCCGTGTAATTGCTACCATCATCTTTCAACTTTGCTTTCTCAAGGAACGCATTAAAATTCAACGGAACAACAACACGAGCCATCTATCTACAACAAACATAGATAAGCAAAATACTATCGGGTACTAAGTTCATGATAAATTTAAGTTCAATTAATCATATTACTTAAGAACTCCCACTTAGACAGACATCTCTCTAGTCATCTAAGTGATCACGTGATCCAAATCAACTAAACCATAACCGATCATCACGTGAGATGGAGTAGTTTTCAATGGTGAACATCACTATGTTGATCATATCTACTATATGATTCACGCTCGACCTTTCGGTCTCCGTGTTCCGAGGCCATATCTACATATGCTAGGCTCGTCAAGTTTAACCTGAGTATTCTGCGTGTGCAAAACTGGCTTGCACCCGTTGTAGATGGACGTAGAGCTTATCACACCCGATCATCACATGGTGTCTGGGCACGACGAACTTTGGCAACGGTGCATACTCAGGGAGAACACTTCTTGATAATTTTTAGTGAGAGATCATCTGATAATGCTACCATCAATCAATGCAAGATAAGATGCATAAAGGATAAACATCACATGCAATCAATATAAGTGATATGATATGGCCATCATCATCTTGTGCTTGTGATCTCCATCTCCGAAGCACCGTCGTGATCACCATCATCACCGGCGCGACACCTTGATCTTCATCGTAGCATCGTTGTCGTTTACGCTATCTATTGCTTCTAGGACTATCGCTACCGCTTAGTGATAAAGTAAAGCAATTACAGGGCGTTTGCATTTCATACAATAAAGCGACAACCATATGGCTCCTGCCAGTTGCCGATAACTTCGGTTACAAAACATGATCATCTCATACAATAAAATATAGCATCACGTCTTGACCATATCACATCACAACATGCCCTGCAAAAACAAGTTAGACGTCCTCTACTTTGTTGTTGCAAGTTTTACGTGGCTGCTACGGGCTTAGCAAGAACCGTTCTTACCTACGCATCAAAACCACAACGATTGTTCGTCAAGTTAGTGCTGTTTTAACCTTCGCAAGGACCGGGCGTAGCCACACTCGATTCAGCTAAAGTGAGAGAGACAGACACCCGCCAGTCACCTTTAAGCACGAGTGCTCGTAACGGTGAAACCAATCTCGCGTAAGCGTACGCGTAATGTCGGTCCGGGCCGCTTCATCTCACAATACCGCCGAACCAAAGTATGACATGCTGGTAAGCAGTATGACTTGTATCGCCCACAACTCACTTGTGTTCTACTCGTGCATATGACATCTACGCATAAAACCAGGCTCGAATGCCACTGTTGGGGAACGTAGTAATTTCAAAAAAATTCCTACGTACACGCAAGATCATGATGATGACATAGCAACGAGAGGGGAGAGTGTTGTCCATGTACCCTCGTAGACCGTAAGCGGAAGCGTTATGACAACGCGATTGATGTAGTCGTACGTCTTCACGATCCGACCGATCCAAGCACCGAACGTACGGCACCTCTGAGTTCAGCACACGTTCAGCTCGATGACGATCCCCGGGCTCCGATCCAGCAAAGCTTCGGGGATGAGTTCCGTCAGCATGACGGCATGGTGATGATGATGATGTTCTACCGGCGTAGGGCTTCGCCTAAACTCCGCGATGATATGACCGAGGTGGAATATGGTGGAGGGGGGCACCGCACACGGCTAAGGAACGATCCGTAGATCAACTTGTGTCTCCTGGGGTGCCCCCCTGCCCCCGTATATAAAGGAGGGAGGGGGGAGGCCGGCCGGCCCTTGTGGGCGCGCCAAGGAGGAGGAGTCCTCCTCCTAGTAGGAGTAGGACTCCCCCTTTCCTACTCCTACTAGGAGGGGGAAGGAAGGGGAAGAGGGGGGAAGGAAAGAGGGGGGCGCCGCCCCCCCTCCTAGTCCAATTCGGACCAGAGGGAGAGGGGGCGCGCGGCCCACCCTGGCCGCCCCTCTCTCTTTCCACCAAGGCCCATGTGGCCCATTATCTCTCCCCGGGGGGTTCCAGTAACCCTCCAGCACTCCGGTTTTCTCCGACAACGTCCGGAACACTTCCGGTGTCCGAATATAGTCGTCCAATATATCAATCTTTATGTCTCGACCATTTCGAGACTCCTCGTCATGTCCGTGATCACATCCGGGACTCCGAACAAACTTCGGTACATCAAAACTTATAAACTCATAATAAAACTGTCATCGTAACGTTAAGCGTGCGGACCCTATGGGTTCGAGAACTATGTAGACATGACCTAGAACTATTCTCGGTCAATAACCAATAGCGGAACCTGGATGCCCATATTGGTTCCTACATATTCTACGAAGATCTTTATCGGTCAAACCGCATAACAACATAAGTTGTTCCCTTTGTCATCGGTATGTTACTTGCCCGAGATTTGATCGTCGGTATCCAATACCTAGTTCAATCTCGTTACCGGCAAGTCTCTTTACTCGTTACGTAATGCATCATCCCGTAACCAACTCATTGGTCACATTGCTTGCAAGGCTTATAGTGATGTGCATTACCGAGAGGGCCCAGAGATACCTCTCCGACAATCGGAGTGACAAAACCTAATCTCGAAATACGCCAACTCAACATGTACCTTCGGAGACACCTGTAGTACTCCTTTATAATCACCCAGTTACGTTGTGACGTTTGGTAGTACCCAAAGTGTTCCTCCGGTAAACGGGAGTTGCATAATCTCATAGTTACAGGAACATGTATAAGTCATGAAGAAAGCAATAGCAATATACTAAACGATCAAGTGCTAGGCTAACGGAATGGGTCATGTCAATCACATCATTCTCCTAATGATGTGATCCCATTAATCAAATGACAACACATGTCTATGGTTAGGAAACATAACCATCTTTGATTAATGAGATAGTCAAGTAGAGGCATACTAGTGACTATATGTTTGTCTATGTATTCACACATGTATCATGTTTCCGGTTAATACAATTCTAGCATGAATAATAAACATTTATCATGATATGAGGAAATAAATAATAACTTTATTATTGCCTCTAGGGCATATTTCCTTCAATGGGTGGCAAATCACGCAGCTTGGCGACGCCTGTCCCTGGCGACGCATGGTCGACTACGGAGGAAGAAGACGGGGGTGGAGAGACTTGTTTGTTACGGTTTTGAAACTACGAGGGCTTTTTTGCAAAATTAGTAATGAACTACGGGCGTGACAAGAATTACGGGATGGAGGGAGTACTTTTTTTGAATATTTTCCATTGGGAGCTTTGGGCAACATCTCCTCCACAATACGGTTCTCCCTCCATGTCATTTTTGACACTATTGGTTTTTCTCCATCAAGCAAGCCCTTCTTCTCGACTATCTCTTCCTTCATTTCAAATGCTCGCAGTCTCTGTACACGCTGTTTCTAAGTGTGAGTAAGTCCCGTTGGGCACCACTGAAGTCCCGATTTAGTTCCTGGCATGACTGACTTAATTCTACTGCCCTGGGTCCTTTGGCCTATACTGACATACTTCTGTTTTTGTTATAAATATTTTATCCCTGGCCAGAAACCTCTTTGTTGAGTAGATACGTTACTAGCTTTAATTCTAGCTGTGTACTTTGCTTGAATCCCAACGTGTAGATGTACTAGTGTTAGACTTGTGTAGATGTACTAGTGTTAGACTTGAAAACCGCTGGAGGCAAATTCTTGGATGTTCCTAGGCAACAACTTCCCATGGTTAAATCAACATGTGAGCTTGCCATCTATACTTTTGACTAGTACTTGAAGATACAACAAATGCCTTGTCTCATAGCGTGCGTACTATGAAAAAAATTAGTTTCTTTTCAAATTGATTAGATCGGCCGGTTTGCTGCAGCTTCACATCATTATTATTCACTTCTATACTAGCAGCATCTTTTGGGATTAATCCTAATGCAACACCATTGCTCGTTTCTATACTATTGACAACACCTTTAGCTGAAAGGCGTTCCCCAATTTTTGGATTGTGAGCAGAACCTAAATCAACTGAACTTTTTGTGGGTTTAGGTTCAACATGCTTCCACCGACACCCACACGGGCATGCGGTGCACCTTATAATTTTTTTCCACCTGCATTGCGTACCAGTGATCGACTTCCTCGAATCATAATGGCGTCGTCTGACCTAGCTTCTTCTTTAAACCGAGCCTTTTTCTCATGAAATTCTGTTCTGAACATATGCTTCGGCGGAATCCATCCCAGTTGAAAATAACCTGTTGGCCTTGTAGGATATTCCAATAGATCAAAACCCCACGGAGGAACTTTGGGATACATAGGAGGTGCACAACCCCAATATGTCGGCTCCATTGCAAAATATGGCTGCTGGCCATATGAATTTCTTTGCCATCACTCATGACCACCAGATCTAGGATGCTTATTACCTCCGAGTTGGTTAAACACATTGTTGGTCTTGTGTGAGATGTATTTTTTTCAACATGTTAACTATCGGCTTTGGTCTTTTAGTTTGTCTCCTCCCTCCACAGACTTTCCACACTGCTATTTCTGGATTTTTTTTGTTTGATCATCCTTGGAGGAGCACTATCATCAACGACATTTATTTCTCTTGCGGACTCGGTCTGATCCGACCGAATAAGCATTTTCTTATTCTCAAACTCGACCATATTGATAGGAAAAGGGTCACTATTGAGTTTCATCTTAGAACCTTCTATAAATGCCAGTCATCCTTCATTAATGGCCGATTGCACCTTAGTGTTGAATGCATCGGAAGGTCTTGAAGTTACCTTCTTGATGACTCTGTTCCTCGTCTTTTGGTATCTAGTCAATTTCAACTTTAGCATCTGAACTTGCTCTTCTTCAAGCTCCCGTTCAAGTTCGCGCCGATCATCTTCCGGCAGATCGTCGAGTGTGACGGTGATGACGTTCTCTAGGTCGATATCGCTCCTATTCTTTGTTTCGGTGTTCATCGTGTGCCTTTTTCTAAAACACCGGATGCTCCGGTCTCTAGAACCGGATATTCTGATTTTATTATTGCTGCCATCTGTTGTGTATGTGGAGGTAGCACGCGAGCTGAATTCTCATTAATCCGGCTAGAGTTAAAAGTAACATATGGAGCCGAATCATGATAATTAGGATTTATATATGATGCTGAATTCATAGGTACGACGTCCACTCTAGTGGCCTGAGGTGCAACATATGGTAATGTAGAATAATTGGCTGGATAATTAATATTAGCACGATCAATTATCTCATTCACCGGCATGTTTTGTGGTGGAACCACATATTGCGAATTTGTTGCCGATGAATAAAAAGATGAAACACCGTGTTGCATATTACAGAAACTACTAGCATGTGATGTTTCATAATAATTGGCTGAACTCACCATGTTAGTTCGGCCTTGATAATCTTTCATCGGCATATGAGCTTGTTCTGGTGCCGGGAATACACGGGTGCATGTTGTATGTTGCTAGTGGCATTAAAATTCAAAGTATGCTTATTATTTGTCGGCATTGGTATATAATTTTCTGATCCATAATTTGCGTATCCAAAACCATCATTTGAACTGGTTGATGTAATACTCACACTATCACTAGGCCTAGCAACATCAACATTAGAATTCATGGCACTTGCAAGATAATCATAAGAAACATGCGATTCGTTTGCAAGTTGTACCTTGGGTGTGCTGTTGTAATATTGTGGTGCAACATTGTGGTAGCGCAGCCTCCTAATTGCTTCCTTTATTGACGCGGATAACAACAACAACTATGTGTAGGAAGTAGGAACACAGATCACAATAGATGCAATCAGCCGGCTGGTCTGATGCAAAGGTGATGACGACAACACAGTAATAGATTCAATTGAAATTGGTTAGGGAAGAAATATTCGTCTGTATCTATAGCCGAAATAATCGTCCCCAGCTGAGGCGCCAATTGTGTTGCCACGTAAAATTGCAGCGCGACACCACGATAACCGTCGTGCTTTCGTGACGACGAACATTGCTTTACAAGCAAAGCAACAAAGATCTCCTCGCTTTCGTAGAGGAGAGACGGCCGTTTTTCAAAGCAAAATGGCAAAAAAAAAAATTGAAACGGATGCAAAAGATTTGCCTCATCGATTAATTAAAAAGAAGAGAATTGCCCAGTTAATTAACGGAAAACCGGGCGAAAACCGATACATATAGACCACATGCGGACTACTCCTGCTTTGCTTGACATACATATATTCTTGAAGCTCGGTGACTGCAGATCCCCCGTCCCCCGTGCCGCTCCCGCGAGCGGCCCGGCCGGAACCCTAGATCGCAGCCGCCGCTCCCCTTTCTCGCCTTCCTTCTCCCTTGCCGCCACCAGGGGACGCCGTCGGGCAAAGCCCGCGCGTGCATCGGCAGCGGTGGGGTTCCCTTCCCCCTCGCGAGGATCCTAGGCGGCGCGGGACGGCCGGCCCTCGTGGCGGCAGGTCGGGCCGCAAGCCGATCTGGGCGGGGCTCCCCTGCTTGGTGGCGCTGCGGCGCTGGCGGTGGCGTGGTCTGCGTGGGGCAGCGAGCGCGCGGGCTCCTCCTCATCCCGATCTGATGGCGCCATGGTGGCGCCGACGCTCAGGCGTGCGGCGGGGTCCACGAGGGTGGTCGGCGCGCGTCTTCCTCCCCGATCTGATGGCTCCACAGTGGCGCCAGTGTTCGGGCGGTTGGCTTCGGCGAGTGGTGGCGGGCGCTGGGCTCTCGGCAGCGCTCCGGCGTGTGTAGGCGGCGGCGGTCCTTGTGCGCGGTCGGCGGCTCCGTCGCTGACCCGAACGACGCGAGGGATGGCGGCGGCCCGGCGTGGCCGGTGATCTGGATGCGTTGGTGTAGGCGGCTCGCTGATATGCCGGTACTCCAGGGTCTGCCTGGTGGTGCTGGTGGTGACGGCGGCCGGGCACGAGAGTTGGATCCCTTCGAACGGATCTGGGTGAAAACTTGTCTTCGGCTCCTGCTAAGGCCGGCAGTGGCGGCGCTATCTGCGTCGTTCCCTTCTTGAAGGCATCGCCATGGAGAAGTTCAAGGCCACTCTCTGCTACCTCCGGGGGAAACCCCAGATCGGATGATCGGATGACAGTGGCGCTCTGGTGTCGTTCCTCCCTTGGGGGCGTCATTCTTGGAGGTACACACGTGATCGAGGGACCAGAGGACAAATTCTTTGGTGGAGCGGTGCTTCATCCTACACATTGATGGCGACAGATCTTGACGGCGTGGCGCAGTGCAGATTCGGAGTTTGCTATGGGAGGATGGACTCGCGCAGGAGGACGACACTGTCGGGCGTCGTGGTGGCGTCGATGGCAGAGAGACCTGGCACGGTACATGCAACAGTACAGCTCTCAAGATGGTTTGGTGGCAGGTGGTTGCGGCGGCCTCATACCCGGCAGGCGTCCTAGTTGAGGAGTGCGCCAGACTAGTAGGTGCCCCATACCCGGCAGGCATCCTGGTTGGGACCTCATGTCTTAGATGTTTAGGTTTGGCTGCGATGTCTGTTTGGTATTAGCCCCAGACTATTTGCGCCCCTTCATCAATTGGATAGGTGTAGCGACAGTTGTTCCTTAGACGGTGGCTTTAGTCCTGCTGTTGTATGGCTTTGTAAGGTTTTGTGAGAATAATTAATAAAGTGGCCGTATGCATAGCCTAGATGTAGAGGCGGGGTCATCCTCCTTTTCTAAAAAAAGAATAAAAAAACATGCGGACTACTCGCTAAGACAGAAACTTCATGACCCCACGGTCAACCCGACAAACAAACATAAGTCGCAACAACCACAATCCCTCACACTTCTATGTCGCAAAGAAACCCCCAACGAAACCAAGGTTGAAGACAACACATACCACCAAATCCACAAAGACGAGCCAGTTGGAGATGGTGGTCGAAGAGATTGTGCATCATCCATTAGGCAGCCGCAGACGCCTTACCAAGAGCGCCACTCTTCTTGCCTATGCTCCTAAGAACCTTCTTCACCTTCCTGCAAAAATCAATCAAACCCTATGGCTACTAGGGCTCGATTGGTGTTTTTTCTTTCAACCGACCAGGACATAAAGGGCACTCAGGACTTAGCGTGTACGACCAAAATATCAAATCAAAATCGAATAGGATTAATCCTTTGATTTGGTTACAAGTACAAAGCTGTACGGAATAGTTCATACTCCAAACTATATTCACGTACAGACACGTTTTGGTCCACAAGGAAAATAATAAACTAATCCGGCAACATTGATAATCATACCAAATAATGTTCACATGCCTCGTGCATAACCACTGATGCGGATGCAGTTTTCCTTGTTGCACTTTTCCTTCCAAGAAGCTTGGCATCTGACAGTTACATGTTAGCTCATTGTATCGTAGAATCTTTTCAGACTAGTCCTCGGTAGCCACTAGTCCAGGAATTCTCCATATGTTTGCAGTTTGCCTAATTAAATAGCTTGTTACGTGGCCTCATAGTCTTTGCAACCCAAAACTTCAGATTGGCATCTGATTCTTGCTAGATCTTGTCCTTAGATAGCAGCGTTGTAACTCGAAATATCCTAAATCTGGCTAGGATATGTTCCACGTAGAATCTTTTCCATGCAAACCTCCCTGTTACATTTCTTAAACAAAATACCAACTGATTAGCTTGATCAACTAATTAATTTGGCTGATTATACAAACCAGCTATCGAAATTACGCCATCAACAGCTAGGTCACCAAGTTTTAGTGTGGCACTATGGGTTCAGTTAACGATGGTTCAGGTTCAGTGAGTTGTGAACGTCAATTTCAGATCGTCTGCTCATCATCATGCGCGGGCAAAACTATGTATCTGAGGGATCTAGGCCTTGTGACAACATTGTTTGTTCAGTTTTTTTGGGGGAGCTGTCGATATCACTTTTTTTCTTCAGCTATACTCATTGTCAGCTTCAGTCATAGTTTCTTATTTTGTAGTTACTGTCAGTTGTTTTCATCAGTCATTTTTTTCCAGTCAATATTGAGTCCTCAGCTTATTTTCTAAATGTTCTTATAATTTTTTATTTACCTGTCCTGAAATTCTCAGTATTGTCATTCAACATTTCTCAGTTAGTGTCATTCATCACTCTTCAGTTCATTTCTTAGGTATCATTCATAGTTATTTATCTGTATTCTTCGGTCTCCCTTTTATCTGTATTAATAATTATTTCTCAGGTACCATTCACAGTCGTTTATCTGTATTCATAGTTTTTTTAATCTTCACTCCAGTTATTTCATTGGTTAGGCTTCATTTTTTTTCAGTTTTTCTAGGAGGAGTTTGTCTATGTGTTTATCATTTTCTTTAGTTTTCATTTTCTGTTTCAATCATGTTAGGTGTCAGTTATTATCTGTCATTATTCTCTCATTTTTATTATCATTAGGCTCTGTCAGTTCTTCATTCTTTCATTATCACTTTTTGATTATCATTGAGCCTATTCATTCATATTCAGTGTCCATGTTTCAGCTTCCATTAGTTCCCATGTCATTCAACCATTAGTTTTTCAGATTTTGTTTGTGTGCTAGTTGTCATCAGTCTTCAGACATTGATTATTAATTAGTAGTGTTTTTAGTCATTAGTCTCCATGTATTCTCTATTATCAGCCTCCATGATTTTAGTATTTCAGGGATTACTCTTCATTTTTTCAGTGATTATTCTCTATTGTCTCATGTCTAGTCAGTCCTCGTTTTTCATTGTTGATTCCATCATTAGTTTTCATTATTCTTCATTGTTGATTCCATCATTGTTTCAGTTATTTTTAGTATTTTAGTTATTTCAGTACATTCTTTTTCCGTCTGTATTTATCAGTGTATCAGTTTTTAATTGATTTTCAGTCTAGTGAGTTATTTTTAATTGTTTCTCAGTTTATTTGATTTTATCATTTCATTATTTATTCAGTGCCCCGGTTATGATTTAGGAGTGTTTTACTTTGTTCTCTCATTCTTTATTGAGTAGTATTCAGTCATCCCTCTGCATGCATTTCTACTCATTTTCCCCCGGTAAGTATCTACTCATTTTCTTAGTATTTCCAGCATCATTCTTGAAGTTAAGTGATTAGTTTTTGGCTATTTGTGTGTCTTCTACAGGTTTCTCTTCAGAATGTAGGCTTAGTTATGTGGTTTTGGTTCAGGTTTCAGTCATTTTCAGCAGCCAGCGACATCGTTTGCATCAGTTTTCATAGTTCGACATTTTTCAAAATTTTAGTTTGGTTTAGACTGACACAAACCTTTTTCTGTTTTGACCATGCGCGCAACAAAGAATGGCGTGCCGACTCTGCATGCCTGACTGCGCAAACAACAATTCAACTGGCTTATCATTTGGGGTTTGGCCGACACTATCAAGGAACTTCGAAAGATCAGTGGCAACAATCTTTTTGTGCAAACACTTATTTACTCTCTTTTTTCTTTCTCCCCTTTTTCAATCTTTTCACCACTGTGTTTATTTGCTTATCCTTTTTCCTGCACTTTATTTTGGTACAAAAATTGGCCCATGGCCGGTGACAATTTGCTCTCTGAGGCCTATGAGGGGCTCGCATTCATTGCTGACCTATAGTGCAGAAAAGGACATGCATACACGACGACGATAGCTTTAGTTAGCCACTGTGTTTCCAGCCTCTCCGTATTTTCACGATATCTAGTCCCCCTTAGCTTGTACTACTTTTATTTTGTTGTTGCTGTTTGCCACTTCATTCAGACTTCTCTTAGGTGAATCATATTTTTGTTGTGGCGCGTGTGTGCCTTTGTAGCCACAAGAACCTCTTTCAGAATAGTATCAACTATGAATATGAGTGGTCCGTTATCAGTTTTTCTCTTTTTTGTATTGTTTTATCTACAAATTGTACCACCCTTTTTGTGTGTTTTTATGTTTTTCTGAGAGTTACAGTGATGATGATCAGAAAAATCGAAAGGAGATTTGACCCCCAATCCCCAATGTAATACCCCCTCGGTATTTCTTTTTGTTATTACAGAGCACAGTAGGTTTCCAAAACAACCTCCCATTCTTCCCAATGTTGTTTCTTTGTAGGTCCTCTTTTTTTTCCTATTAGCTTGTTTGTAAATTCAATCCTTCTTATTTTAGTTTCAGTCTTATTCGGTCTTTTTTATTTTAGTTTTCAGTTATAGTCATTATTATTTTTCAGTCATATTCTTTCTTAATTCTTTAGTCATATTCAGAGGATAGAACATAGGATATATATGATACTTAGTTTGTCATATTCAGTATTATTTGTTTAGTCTTACTCAGTTTTCCTTCTATTTGGGATTGAGGGTTTGCATGCTTATTCAGTGTTTCACTTCTTAGGGTATTATCCTGTCAGTGTGTTGGCCTTTGCAATCTTTAGTGTTGTTCAGACCTCTTTCTCATTTTGCAATAATTCTTTAGTCTTCTTTCATGATGTTTTCAGTTTGAACTTCCACATTCCAGTATGGCCTGCATTAGATAAGTTGGTTTTGTCATCATTTAATTCATCATTTTGTAGTTGAGGTTAGTTCAGTTCAGTCTATCAACCTATCAGCCACGTACACATTTCTTTGTACAAAATCATTTTCAGTCTTTAATTTCATGGTGATCATCAGGCTCGTATGCAACAGTGCAACATCATCCCCAGTTGCTCGCCATGGTACTTCTTCTATCCATGATCCAGTTTATCTTTTCCTCTCTATTTTTCTTTCTTACTATTTTTCTGCAGTTTGATTTGGTTAGCTCTCTGCATGCCTGTGTTGTGCTCTGTGTGTGAATGGAGGGAGGGCCGGAGGGGTGTGGGGGCGGGGGTGTAAGCCGAGTAGCATGAATGGATCGCTGGGGCTGGAGGAGGGTGTTCGCACACGAACACGTCACCGTGTACCCTCGACGCCGGGGGTGATGCACCACAGCTCACGTCGAAGGAGACCCGCCGGAAGCGCGGTACGCAAGACAATCCGGCGGGCGCTTTTGTAGACCCGAAACCCCACACGTCCGGGAGGGACCCCGTCAGGGCGCGCGGCGGCTATGGGCTGCCCTAGGTCGGCCTGACCGCCCCTAGGGCCTCGAGGTTCGCCGCCCTGCAACAAGAAGAACGAACGAAGAACGAGGCAGAAGAAGAACAAGGGAGAGAGATAAAGATAAAGGTAAAAGATGATAGATTGATTTGTTCGATTGTGTGTTGTTCAATCGGCCGTCACCTCTTGTCTATATAAGAGGCGGATGGACTTCCCGTACAAGAAAAGGACTTGCCTTGCCGTCCAAATCATCAAAATCTAACAAAATTCGGACTTCTCACGACCTCCGGCCCGGATGTCCGGTTCTAGGCCCGGATGATCCGGCCAAGCCCAGATTTCTGACAGCAGTCCACTAATCGGGCTGTAACTTTTGCATACGAACTCGGATTAAGATGATTGTTATATGAAAATCAACCGCCTCGACGAGACGCACAACTTTGCTGTTGAACACTTTTTGATCTGAGCTCATCTTGAGGGAGTTTCGGGCTGTTTTCTAACATCTGCAGCAGAAAAACTTGTCCGGACGTCCGGACGATTGCCCGGACTGTCCGGCCTTTACCCGGATCATCCGGGAGTTGACCCAGATCATCCGGCTTCAGCGCCAACCTTCTGGAATCTTAGTGCTTCAATTACCCGGATGATCCGGACCCTGGCCCGGATGATCCGGCCAACATTGGTGCAGCGCACGGTTTTTCCTATAACTTTTGCATACAACCTCGGATTGGGACGATCTTTATATCAAAATCATCCGTTTCAACGAGACGAAGAACTTTGCAGTTGTAACTTTTTCCATCAGAGGTCATCTTAATTAGGTTCCATGCTATTCTCTAATCTGATGTCAACACGAGTATCTTCGAAATTGGCATATCTTTTGCACTTGAGCTCCGCTTTGATCCATCTTCACATTTACGTTGATTATCTTGAAGAGAGCCATCAAATGGTGACTTTCAATAATAAGTTTGAATTAATCTTGACATAGCTTCAAGCAACTCTTTTTAGCCGTGCCACTTTTGAGCGTCAACACATGCCCCCCTGTTTTTCGGCAAAGCGAGTGTGCCGAAAAATAACATGCACCGTGTTAGTTCTAAGGACGATGTAAAGACTCCATCGGCCATTTATATGCTTAGGGCGATAATTATATATCGGCCATTATTTGTTTTGAATCCTTGATGCAAGCTTGGGCGAAACCTTCTCAGCTTCATTAACAACTCGATGATAAAGTTTCATAGATATGTATCTCAAGGTCATCCTTCGAACCATATTTTTCACCCTTTTGTTAGGACTTTGCAAATAATCAACAATAAACTTTCTCCAATCCTCACTTTTACCTGCATAAAAACAATATTAGTGGCCGAAGCGGTGGACTTTGGTATGGCCTTACCTATGTTGACGAGACTAAGCATCGGCTATTGATAGAAATGCAACACACCATGATTAACATAGTAGCCGGATGCTTGCTGTGCCAACTCTTTCGAATTGTCATGTCTAGAAATATGAACAATTTTATAGCAACCCAAGGTAAATTTTGCATCTAGACATGCCTCAAGATAAACTATAAGTGATTCGTCAAAATATTGATAACCCTTGGATATTTGTTGCACTACTCATAACGAATCACTGAAAGCCTCAATATGTATAGCCATATAGCATGTAAAAAGATTCAATCCGAATAACAATGTATATTCGGCTTTGATTAATTGTGCAAAAAATATTATAAGTGGCATGAGGCTTCATAAAATTGCACCATAAGGAGATATATAAACAACACCAACACCTTGGCCATTGTGAATTCAACCATCGAAACATAATCTCCATAGTACTAGAGAGGCAAGGCTAACATCACTTAACATGTACCTTGTCTCGGTTCCAATTGAACTAAAGACGATGTTAGAATTTCACACCGGCCATGATCGGATAGTTTCTTAGGACGATAGCTAAGTATCGGCCATTATCATGAGGTCCATGTAGAATTCATCCATTAAAGCATGTATAGCCGAAATAAACAAAATAAAATAGCAATAAAATATTTCGGCCCCTTTGTCTTAGCAACAAAAATGTAACTAACCAAATGTATAGTGATTTGGTAATACTCTGTCATGATATAGAAAATTATGTTGCATCCATGGATCAAAGTAAGTCCATGGAGGGTAACGGATCATACCTGTGGATGAATTCCATTGCAAAGGCATCAATGGCATTTTTGAAGAAAATGGATGTTGTGCTAACCGAAGATTTTGATGTTGTGATGCACACCTTCGGCTTAATTGTTTGTTGCTTCCATCCTTCTCTTTCTTCACTTTCATTGTACTTGTTGCAATTGAAGCATGCACATCGTTTTTGTTATGATTGATCCTCTGGGAACCCATGCCATGTTCCTCTTTCTCAGCTTTTGTGCACTAAGATTTTGTAATTCCTTCTTTTGCCAATACGATAAGCCGAGTAGGCATCTCGGCTGTGATTCTATTTTGACCAATGGCAATTCTTTCTTGGCCTTGTGCACTCTCAACTTCTTTTTTTTAGATTTGGCACTTTGACTCTCAATAATTGGTTGCTCCATCTCATTGCCTTTAGTAGCCAATGTCAACACTTTCATGGGCTCTTTTTCATTTGAGATCAAATCTGAAGTAACACTCTTACGACCATCTCTTTTAACGCGGTAAACTTGTTTGACCACCTCTTTCTTCTTCCTTGAGCTCGGGACCGATTCATTATGATTGAAACAATCTTTAACATGTGATTGTTCAGATGTTGATCTTCTTGGAGCTGCATAATATTGGTGAGATGGTCTAAAATAAGATGGAGAATGTGCCCTTGTATCATACCTGTCCCATGATGAATATGTATCTATATGAGCATAGGGAGGCATCCACGGCATTGGCATTGGCGGCTCAAAATAAGGATATGAATATGTTGCATTAAAATTATCACTTTTCCAATACCAATCCTCATATTTGTGCCTTGGGGGTGATCTTGGTTTCTTTACATGATTTGGCCGATAAGCACTCTTCTCTTCACTCTTCTTTTGATATTTATCCAATAGTTCAGTGAAGGTGATTTTTGATCTCTTATACTTGCGCTTATTTCGGCCTTTGTTTTCTTTTGGTTTGCTGTCATTGATCATTGGATTTGCCTGCTGCCCCCCAGTCCTTGGCGTCTCTATTGTAGCTTCGATGGAGTTCTCGCCCTCAAGATTATGTTTGTTATGCTCTTCAACAACTTCTTTACTTGAAAGCTTGATCCCATCACTTGCAGCTTTTACATTCTCTTTAAATGGATCGGCTTGAAGCAGCCGATGCAAAAACTTTTTGCCATCGGGACCAATCGGAATAGACTGGTCATCTCTTGGTGTTTCAACAAACTTCAATCGTCCTTTTTCAATGGCCGATTTGACTATTTGACGAAACATGTTGCAATCCTCAAAATTATGCTTGGACGAATCATGCAACTTACAATACATTCGTCCTTGGATTGATGGCTTAACATGGTGATCAAGAATTGTAATGTAATTATTTTTCAGCAACAAATCAAATATTTGATCACACATGCTTGAATTGAAGGTATACTTCTTGTTTTCTAGCCGGTCTTGCTGTTTGAACGGCTTTGGAGATAAGCAAACGAATGGTTCAGATTAGTAATCTCCCCATTCTGCTATGCATTGTGTTTTCCACTCTATCTCCGATGTCTTTGGATAAGATATTATATTAGCATCGGTTTTCTCAATAGAATTTAACCTTGGCTTTAAATTTCTGAAACAAAGATATTTAGAACATACATGTCTCAGTTGAGACCAAGTGCAAGTCAAGTACGAAATAAGCAAAGCTACCCAACTAGATATGAACTTTGGATAAAACAACGGGGAAAGCTTTGGCTGTAACAATAAGTCAATATCGGTCTTTATACATGGCGTAATGGGTTGACCGATATGTTCCATAACGAGTTTATTGCTAACAAGTAAATTACCCTTCTTCATTGGTCTTTCAAAATTACTTATGAGAATACTTCTTATAGATGCATCAATAATGAAGTCGCGACCAAATCTGAAAATAAGTAAATTACTCTCTATGCATACCTCTTCAAATATGTTGGGAGAACATGATGGTGGTGCCACTTGAAGAACATCTTGCTCCGTCTTTGGATGGCTCCCCAACATCTTTTCATCATCTTTTTCTTGATTTCGTGCATCATTGCTTTGAAGATCCATGTTAGCCGAACTTTGTTCAGCTACTTGTTCTTGTCCTTGAGGCTTGTCAATTTCTATGGCACGGAACTCATATGGTAGGAAGTAGGTTCCATTGACTTCGGAAAAATCAAGTATGGCTGTTTTGCTATGCTTTCCATGTCCTTTCTCAATAATGCTTGCCTCTTTGGATTTGATGGACTCAGAATATATACTACTTGATTCGGCTTTTATAATAACCGAATTTTCTTTGTTACCTGAATCAACAACTTTATCTTTTTGAATTTGCGAGGCTTCCCGCTCTCGTCTAATTTTAGCCCACATCTCAGCTTGGCGAGCTTTAAACTTTTTCATCTCAATTTCCATCCACTCGTCATGAGATTGCCCCCCAATACTTTCAGACTCTTTCGGCAATGAGGTGCCGAAACTTTGCGATTGTTTAGGTGGTACACTGGATGGTACAGCACTGGGCGACTGCATCATTTGCACAACTCTAGCTTTTACAACAGCAAAATCATGAGGCTTCCCGCCTTCTATTAGTTCCTGGCGAATAGAGTTGCACAAATCCCAAGAGAATGTAAGCTTGTTCTCAATTACCCAATCTGGATATGGTTGCCCCCCAATGCTTTTAGACTCTTTCGGCAATGAGATGTTTCCGAAATTCCGTAATTGTGTAGGGGGGACATGATATGCCACGGTAGTAGGTGAAGGCATTTGTGCTCCTACAGAAGTTTCACTTATTCGGCCATGACCATGAAGGTGCAGAGCCGAATTATGGACATCAACAGTTGTGTATGGTGCCAAAAAATTAGTAGCATTAGATGTAGCATATGATGTTTGAGGGTAATTGGCCAAATAACTAGTAGTAACATGGCCAATTCCCCTATCCACCGGCATGTTTGGATTAACATACTGCAAGTTATTTGCCAATGAATAAAAACTTGAAACACTTTGTTGCATACCATTGGAAATTCCTACATAGGGTGTCTCAACTTGATTAACCGAACTCATCATGTTATTCATCGGCATATAAATTTGTGGGGTTGCCAATGCATGAGAGTTGGGATACATATGTTGCATGTTGCTAAAATTATATGAAGTAGAATCATGAAGATTTTGATGCATCGACCCTTGCACATAATTAGATGCATGATTGATAAAACTAGAGCTAGCCGATACATTATGCTCATTAGATGATCTAGCAACAATATATGCATTATTTGCATCTACATATGTGAATTGGGTATTCATATTACCTTTGTAAATCGCAAACCCTAGATGACGATCTCTTCGTAGCAAGAACGGGCTGGAGACCATTCAAAGCTTCGTCCCCAGCGGAGTCGCCAAAAAGTGTGTTCGCACACGAACACGTCACCGTGTACCCTCGACGCCAGGGGTGATGCACCGCAACTCACGTCGAAGGAGACCCGCCGGAAGCGCGGTACGCAAGACAATCCGGCGAGCGCTTTTGTAGACCCGAAACCCCACACGCCCGGGAGGGACCCCGTCAGGGCGCGCGGCGGCTATGGGCTGCCCTAGGTCGGCCTGACCGCCCCTAGGACCTCGAGGTTCGCGGTCCTGCAACAACAAGAACGAATGAAGAACGAGGCAGAAGAAGAACAAGGGAGAGAGATAAAGATAAAGGTTAAAGATGATAGATTGATTTGTTCGATTGTGTGTTGTTCAACCGGCCGTCACCTCTTGTCTATATAAGAGGCGGATGGACTTCCCGTACAAGAAAAGGACTTGCCTTGCCGTCCAAATCATCAAAATCTAACCAAATTCGGACTTCTCACGACCTCCGGCCCGGACGTCCGGTTCTAGGCCCGGATGATCCGGCCAAGCCCAGATTTCTGACAGCAGTCCACTAATCGGGCTGTAACTTTTGCATACGAACTCGTATTAAAATGATTGTTATATGAAAATCAACCGCCTCGACGAGACGCACAACTTTTCTGTTGAACACTTTTTGATCTGAGCTCATCTTGAGGGAGTTTCGGGCTGTTTTCTAACATCTGCGGCAGAAAAACTTGTCCGGACGTCCGGACGATTGCCCGGACTGTCCGGCCTTTACCCGGATCATCCGGGAGTTGACTCGGATCATCCGGCTTCAGCCCCAACCTTCTGGAATCTTAGTGCTTCAATTACCCGGATGATCCGGACCCTGGCCCGGATGATCCGGCCAACATTGGTGCAGCGCACGGTTTTTCCTATAACTTTTGCATACAACCTCGGATGGGGACGATCTTTATATCAAAATCGTCCGTTTCGACGAGACGAAGAACTTTGCAGTTGTAACTTTTTCCATCAGAGGTCATCTTAATTAGGTTCCATGCCATTCTCTAATCTGATGTCAACACGAGTATCTCCGAAATTGGCGTATCTTTTGCACTTGAGCTCCGTTTTGATCCATCTTCACATTTACGTTGATTATCTTGAAGAGAGCCATCAAATGGTGACTTTCAATAATAAGTCTGAATTAATCCTGACATAGCTTCAAGCTACTCTTTTTAGCCGTGCCACTTTTGAGCGTCAACAGAGGGGTGTGGGGCTGGCTTGTTTTCACGCATTCCAGTATAAGCGGGTTTGGATCAGCGCGTGTCAGGAGGGAAACGCTGATGGGCGGACCGCGCAGGCCATGTACAAATACGACTGAAACACAGAACGAAAACAGTCGTTTTCTACGGAATCAGGGACAAAACACAGAAACTACTCGTGACACATGTCACCATACTATAGGCCAAAAATTCGACCGAAACCAAAATGAAAATCAGACGTCTGAAGATTAGACAGTCCTAATAATTATACCAACTTTATCATGACATCTTTTGTGTACATGTACATCACTTTGTCTATTTTTCTTTTCATATTTACTTTGGGTCGAATTGGTTGGGGACAATAGTTGCCTAGTTATTTGAACTGTCACGCATCTAAGATCACGAAGATAGCATCTTCTTCAAACTAAGGTTTGGTTATATTAGTTCTTTAGGGTCTGTTCTGATCTCCTCCCACTCCATACTTCTAAAAACTTCTGCCCGAAGCCAGCCCGAACAGATTAGCTTCACGAAGCTAAAATTCTCGAAGCCGGGATGGGCTATAGTTCATTTTTTCGAAGCGACAGATTCCCAGCTTCCTGTTTTGGTGAATCTGAAGCTGCTCGTTATTTATGGCCGAATTGCCACCGCCAAGAAAAACGCTTCGCTCAACTCCCCCGCGCTCGATCCCGCAGGTCAACCTGGTCGCACACAACTCCCTTCCCCTCGCTTCTCCTCTGTAGCCCTACCGCCGTCGTTGCCGCCGCCACGCCCAGCAGCCCCCGTCGCCGGCCAAATCGTTGACTCAGACTACAGATCCGGCCGCCCCAGTCTATTTCCCGCCGGATCCCATCGTCTTCGCCATCCGTCGCGCCTGGTGCAAGGAGCTGCGACCCCATGGCTCGGAGGAGCTGCGACCCGGAGAAATCACACAAATTATCTCGTGTGAAAAAAAGGCCAGCCATTCACCGCAGGAAGCAGGCCCAACTCGTTTCTCTCCTTTTTAATAGCCTGTGTGCAGTTTAGCCCGAAATAGGCTGCTTCCAGCCGGCCCAAGGTGGCAAGAAGGTGGGCTTCAACGCCCCAGCTGGGCTGCCAACTCAGCCAGGCGCTAGGAGAAGTTGCCTCGCCTCCAGAACGGTTTGCGTAGCTTCACCTGAAGCGAGAAGTCGGGGCAGAAGCTGGATACGAGAAGTTTTGCTGAAGCTAGGCCCTTAGTCATTTCTTTTTTACCAATTTTGGAGCCTTATTTTACACTACGCACCGGGACCGAACTCCTGGAGACGCCCTGCATTCATGGAGATTAACATTCAGTCACGCGGCAACCAAGTTGTTATAAAATGGCAACGAGTGATTATTTTTTTAAAGTGAGCTAGCTCACTTGGTTAGGGGAGTCAATGTACACCCTAATCACCAGGGTTGAATTCCTCATGAATGACTAAAAGCATATGTGATTAGCATTCCTTTAAGAAAATGACTGTAATCTGTCTATAAGAGCATCTCCAGCCGCGCCCCAAGGCGAATTTTTAGCGCCGGTGGCTGAAAATCGGCCCAGTCGCGCCCCCAGGACCTCATTTGATGCCGGTCTGGGCCAAATCCAGAGCCGGCGATCCCGACCCGAACCCAAGCGCCCGAGTGTCGCCTGGGGGCGCCGGCAGAAGCGAAAACGGTTGTGGGGCCGCTCTGTCGGCGAGAGGAGACCCTTTTCCCGCCGTTTCCTCCCGCTTCCCCCCTCGGCTTCCCTCTCATTCTCCATTCCTCCCGCCAAACTCCGTCTCCTCCCTTCCAAGCCGGCTGCCATGCCGCCGAAGAAGTACGTGTTTCCCCGCGCCGCGACGGATACCACTGCCGCTGCCGTCGCCCAGCCGAAGCAGAGGAAGCAGAGGGCGCCATCGTCCAAGCCTCCGGGTATGACCAACGCCGATTGGAAGGCGGAAGTGCAGCGCCGGGAGGCCGTCACCGCCGATAGGCGCAACAGGGCCAAGAAGGCCCGGGAGAGGGCGGCGCTCGCAGCCGCGGCGGCCGAACAAGCCGAGGCGGCTCGCGCGGGGATGATGAATCCACCCGGTGGCCATGGCCCGCACGCAGCCTGGAGCCAGCAAAGCGTCGGATCTCCGGCCGGCTTCTCGTCATCGTCACACCCATGGAGCACGCCGTCGCCGGGCTATGCCGACGGCGACGTCCACGACGGTTTCAACCCCAACATCACCTTCCCCCATGGGCGCCCGGTCCAGCGCATGCCCTCATCCGCGTTCGCCCGAAGAGCGGCACCAGCGTCGAGGATCAGGTATAGCATGCCGCCATCTCCCTATTCCTCTCACCATGCGCGCGCCCATTTGCGCGCTCGCGCCGACTGATGCTCGCTCTTCGGTGCAGCTGTTGCGCATGTTTGCCATGTACCGCGACGACAACATCAACCAAGAGTTCAAGTGCCACCACGTCTTCAAACGGATCGACAAGTGTGAGAAGTGGGCGGATATCCGGTGCACCCTCGCCAAGGCCAAGGAGACATACAAGCCGGACGCGCCGACACCGGGCGCAGCCGACGGGCGTCCGGACGGCAACAAAGGGGCCAAGAAGGCGAAACCCGCCGAGTCAGCTGTTGCACGTGTGCAAGAGTCCATCAACCATTGCCTCGCCAACGCCAAGACTAGGTCCGCCCAGCGAAAAGAGAAAACAGAGGCGCGGTGGGCTGCTTTGATGACGAACAACGCTGATACGGCTCCAACGTATCTATAATTTATGAAGCATTCATGCTATTTTATTATCTGTTTTGAATGTTTATGGGCTTTATTATACACTTATATATTATTTTTGGGACTAACCTATTAACCGGAGGCCCAGCCCATATTGCTGTTTTCTTGCCTATTTCAGTGTTTCAAAGAAAAGGAATATCAAACAGAGTCCAAACGGAATGAAACCTTCGGGAGCGTGATTTTTGGAACGAACGTGATCCAGGAGACTTGGAGTTGAAGTAAAGGAAGCTTCGAGGTGGCCATGAGGGTGGGGGACACGCCCCCCCCCTACTAGGCGCTTCCCCTGTCTTGTGGGCCCCTCAAGGCTCCCCCGACCGACTTCTTTTGCCTATATATTCCCATATACCCTAAAAACATCGAAGCGAACAATATATCGGGAGTTCCACTGCCGCAAGCCTCTGTAGCCACTGTAGCCACTAAAAACCTCTCGGGAGCCCGTTCCGGCACCCTGCCGGAGGGGGGATCCCTCACTGGTGGCCATCTTCATCATTCGGACGCTATCCATGACGAGGAGGGAGTAGTTCACCCTCGGGGCTGAGGGTATGCACCAGTAGCTATGTGTTTGATCTCTCTCTCTCTCTCTCTCTCTCTCTTGTGTTCTCTCTATGGCACAATCTTGATGTATCGCGAGCTTTGCTATTGTAGTTGGATCTTATGATGTTTCTCCCCCTCTACTCTCTTGTGATGAATTGAGTTTTCCCTTTGAAGTTATCTTATCGGATTGAGTGTTTAAGGATTTGAGAACACTTGATGTATGTCTTGTCATGCTTATCTGTGGTGACAATGGGATATCAGGTGATCCACTTGATGTATGTTTTGGTGATCAACTTGCGGGTTCCGCCCATGAACCTATGCATAGGGGTTGGCACACATTTTCGTCTTGACTCTCCGGTAGAAACTTTTGTGCACTCTTTGAAGTACTTTGTGTTGGTTGAATAGATGAATCTGGGATTGTGTGATGCATATCATATAATCATGCCCACGGATACTTGAGGTGACAATGGAGTATCTAGGTGACATTAGGGTTTTGGTTGATTTGGGTCTTAAGGTGTTATTCTAGTATGAACTCTATGATAGATTGAACAGAAAGAATAGCTTCATGTTATTTTACTACGAACTCTTGATTAGATAGAACAGAAAGGATAACTTTGAGGTGGTTTCGTACCCTACCATAATCTCTTCGTTTGTTCTCCGCTATTAGTGGCTTTGGAGTGACTCTTGGTTACATGTTGAGGGATAGTTATATGATCCAGTTATGTTATTATTGTTGAGAGAACTTGCACTAGTGAAAGTATGAACCCTAGGCCTTGTTTCCTACCATTGCAATACCGTTTGTGCTCACTTTTATCATTAGTTACCTTGCTGTTTTTTTATTTTCAGATTACAAAAACTTATATCTACCATCCATATTGCACTTTTATCACCATCTCTTCGCCGAACTAGTGCACCTATACAATTTACCATTGTATTGGGTGTGTTGGGGACACAAGAGACTCTTTGTTATTTGGTTGCAGGGTTGCTTGAGAGAGACCATCTTCATCCTATGCCTCCCACGGATTGATAAACCTTAGGTCATCCACTTGAGGGAAATTTGCTACTGTCCTACAAACCTCTGCACTTCGAGGCCCAACAACGTCTACAAAAAGAAGGTTGTGTAGTAGACATCAAGCTCTTTTCTGGCGCCATTGCCGGGGAGGTGAGTGCTTGAAGGTATATCTTTAGATCTTGCAATCGAATCTTTTTGTTTTTTGTTTTATCACTAGTTTAGTCTATAAAAGAAAATTACAAAAAAATGGAATTGAGTTTGCCTCTTACGCTTCATCTTTTTAATATCTTTCGTGAGAATGATGGAAAGGAAAATTGTGCTCAAGTGCTAGAAGAAGAAGTCTATAAAATGCTTGATACTAAATCTTTGAATGATGAGGACGATTGCAATATTTTTAGTATGAACTCTTTGAATATCCATAGTACTAATGATGATTGCACTAGTTATGATGAAAATGTCTCCTATAAGCATGTCGATTTTTGTGGAGAGCATTGGGTTTGCATGGACACACCAAATAGAGAAGATAGATATTGCAAGAGGCATAAGCATGTAGAAACTAAATTGTTGCAAGAAAGGCTAGATGTGTGTGCTGAAAGATTCAATATTTTTCGCGCTCCTTGTGAACTTTGCAATGAACATGGTCATTTAAATCTCCAATGCAAACTGTTTCATGATCGAATCGTGTCCAAAAATTGTGATAACTTGATTACCCTTGAGCATCATAAAGAGATTAGTCTTCTTTTCGGGTATGACAAAATGAAACGTATAACTGAGGGTATTCCAAAATTTAATCTTGATAGATTTCTTGATTTTGATCTAGAGGATATTTATATGTTTTGTGCGGTGAATTGCATTGAAAATCCTTATATTGCCAATTACCTAAAGAAAAGGAAGCAAATAGAAGATGAAGAGAACACTAATGAAAGGGAAGATACTTCCCAACATCCTCCTATTATTTCTTATGATGAATCAGGTAACGAGGAGGAGCTTTCTATTCAACCAATCTCATCAATAAGGAGCTCAAAGAAAAAGGTTGAACCCACACATAATGTGAAGAAGAAAAAGAAAAGAAGGAGCAACAAAGGTAAAAAGGTATCCCTCCCAAATGAAGTTGCTCCTACTACTCATTGTGATGATGATAATTGCTATACTATTTGTGCTATCCATACTATTAATGATGAGAGTGATTATGCTTATGATATGAAAAGGCCCAAGCTTGGGGAAGCTATGTTTGATGAGGATGACATATTTGAGAATATATTTGCTGCAATTAATGTTTGTCCCAAGCTTGGGGATGCTATGTTTAATGAAGATGATATTTTTAGCATCCCAAGTTTTGATATGCAAAGTTGTTATGATGATAACATGCCTCTTACCTATGATGATTATATTGATGAAAGTGGGTTTGGAAGAGTGTCAACTTTAGGAAGTAGTGATCCCACTATTTTGGAGGATGTTCAATTTCATTGTGATGAATATGAAAGTGGATTTGGAAGAGTGTCAACTTTATTTAGTGATGATTCCACTATCTTGGGAGAGGTTTCAATCGATGAGTAATAGTCCACGAAAAGGGCCAGAATCGGCCAAAACTAGGAGAGTTGATGACCGACACGTAAGCGCACCTTGGGGTTCGTCAATCGTGGAAATCACTCCGGGACCCCAAAACAGTGAGTAATAGTCCACGAAATGGGCCAGAATCAGCCAAACTACGAGTGTTGATTATGATGAGAACAAAGTTGCTACTTATGATGAATATTGTGATGAAACTTATGCTATAAAAAGTAGTGATGATTATATTTATAAAAATTGTCATGATTATGCTTCCCCTTTTGCTGAACATTACTCTTTTAATGTGGAAACAATTTATAGTATTCAAGTTGCTTATGATACTCCCACTATTCCGAATGAGAATTTTTTTGCTTATGTGGAGAGTAGTAAATTTTCTATGCAAGTAGACCATGAAAAGAATGCTTTAGGTGCTGGTTATATTGTTGAATTCATTCATGATGCTACTGAAAATTATTATGAGGGAGGAATACATGCTTTAGGAATTGCAATAATATCAAGTTTCCTCTCTATGTGTTGAAAATCTTGAAGCTATGCTTGTTTTACCTTCCTATGCTAGTTGATTATTGTGTTGGGGAACGTAGTAATTTCAAAAAAATTCCTACGCACACGCAAGATCATGGTGATGCATAGCAACAAGAGGGGAGAGTGTTGTCCGCGTACCCTCGTAGACCGAAAGCGGAAGCGTTAGCACAACGCGGTTGATGTAGTCGTACGTCTTCACGGCCCGACCGATCAAGCACCGAAAGCACGACACCTCCGAGTTCTAGCACACGTTCAGCTCGATGACGTCCTTCGAACTCCGATCCAGCCAAGTGTTGAGGGAGAGTTCCGTCAGCACGACGGCGTGGTTACGATGATGATGTTCTACCGACGCAGGGCTTCACCTAAGCACCGATATGATATTATCGAGGAGGACTATGGTGGAGGGGGCACCGCACACGACTAAGAGATCAATGATCAATTGTTGTGTCTATGGGGTGCCCCCTCCTCCGTATATAAAGGGGGGGAGGAGGAGAGGGCCGGCCAAGGGGAGAGGCGCGCCCAAGGGGGGGCAATCCTACTCCAAGTAGGTTTGCCCCCCTTTCCTATTCCAAGTAGGAGAAGGGGGAAGGAGGAGGTGGAGAGAAGGAAGGAGAAGGGGGGCCGCCGCCCCTTCCCTTTCCCAATTTAGATTGGGGCAAGGGGGGCCGCGTGCCACCTCCTAGCCTACCTCTCTCCTTTCCACTAAGGCCCATAAGGCCCAATAGCTTCCCGGGGGGGTTCCGGTAACCCCCGGTACTCCGGTATATGCCCAAAACCTCCCGGAACCATTCCGGTGTCCAAACATAGTCGTCCAATATATCAATCTTCATGTCTTGACCATTTCGAGACACCTCGTCATGTCTGTGATCACATCCGGGACTCCGAACAACCTTCAGTACATCACAACACATAAACTCATAATATAACTATCAACTTAACTTTAAGTGTGCGGACCCTACGGGTTCGAGAACTATGTAGACATGACCGAGACACATCTCCGGTCAATAACCAATAGCGGAACCTGGATGCTCATATTGGCTCCTACATATTCTACAAAGATCTTTATTGGTCAAACCGCATAACAACATACGTTGTTCCCTTTGTCATCGGTATGTTACTTGCCCGAGATTCGATCGTCGGTATCTCAATACCTAGTTCAATGTCACATCCTTAGCTTGAGGCTTTGCTCTAGCCTAGCTTCATGTGTGCATCATGTCTATATTTTTGAAACTTGAATTGAGGAATATTGGAAGCCTCAAAACCCTAAATAAAAGAGGGGCAAAAACCCTAGAAATCTCATTCATTGCTCCAAAAGGCTCTTCTTAAATGTTTGACAATTTTTGGTAAGGGTTCTGGTCCCAACCAAAATATTGAACATTTTTAAGGATTTATTTTTGGGACTTTGAATTTAAATCATTAGCTATTTGAATTTGAATTATATTCATATAATTAGAATATAATTTCAAATACCCCTGAAATATTTTATAAGCTTTTGGAAAAGTCCATCTAGCCAAGTAAAATTATTCAGAGGAGTTTTTGGCATTGTTTGAATTTGTTTAAAATTCAAAACAGTGGCAAAACGAAATTAAATAAAACAAACAGAACAAAAAAATAATATATAAAAAGAGCAAACATACCTGGCCTTACCCGCGCAGCCACCAGAGCCGGCCCAGTTCCCCCAGCCGGCCCAGCCCACCTCCTCCTCCTTTGTCCTCTTCCTCCTCTGCCAGGAGGACGAGCAGAGGCGAGGCGTGGCGCTCGCCGACGCTGCCTCGGCCACCTCCTGCTTCCCCCCCCCCTAGCCACCTCCTGCTTCCTCCCTGGCCTCCCCAGCGACGCCCCGGACGACGCCACGCGCCTCCCCGACCCCTCTCACTTCTCCCTCACTCTTCTTCGCTCCTTCCCCTCCTCTGCTATCCTCACCGAGCGGAGCCCCTCGCCGCCGCTCGCCATAACCACGGCCACCGGGCCTCCCTCGCTCCCCCGACTAGCCCAGAGGCTCCGCCTCGACCCCCTCCTTCCTCCCCACCGACCCACGGCCCTCCGGAAGCCCCGCAACGCCGCCACCATCGCCGTTCCGTCGCCGGCCACCGAAGCTCGCCGCCGTTCGATTCGCCGCCGACAGGACATCCCCGAGCCCACCTAGCGTCTCGTCCGACTCCCCGTGAGCTCCTCTTCTCTTTTCCCCACTCCCCGCACCTGATTTCGTCCCCTAGCTCCTTCTTCCACCACGGCCGAAGCTCGCCGCCGCCGTGCCTCGTCGCCGTCGTGGCCAGAGCCACTGGAGCTCCCACCTGAGTGCACCATCGTGCTCAGCACGATCACATGAACCCGTAGACACCCACAACGCCCCCTCCTGTGCTCTGTAACGCCACCCCGAGTTTGCCCGAGCTCCGGCCGCCGCAAAAGAGCTCGCCGCCGACGTCTCCGGCCACCCCGAGCTCAACCATCACCACCAAGAGCTGCGGCTCGTTCCCAGGAGCTCGTAGATGCTCTCCGCCTCCCGTTTGGTGGCCGTAACGTGCAAATGCACTTCCTCCGCCGCGCTCGGCCTCGCCGGCGGCTAAACGCCGGCGAGTTGACCGGGTTTGACCCCCCAGGGTCGCTGACCAGTGGGCCCGACCCCCCTAACCTTTTAATTAAATTAATTTAACCCCTGTTAACCCCCCTGTCACTGACGTGTGGGTCCCACACGTCAGATTTGACCGGACTGTGCCACGTTGACCTGCTGACGTCATCATGACATCAGGCTGACGCAATTAAATCATTTCTGGATTTAATTTAATTCTAAAATTCCAGAAAATAACTAAAACTTCAATAAATCATAGAAAATTAACCATAACTCCAAATTTAATGAATTATATATGAAAAATTATCAGAAAAATTCAAGAAATCCATCTGTACCATTTTCATGCATGTTAGAACAACTTATAGGTGCTGTTTAGCACAAATCATATAAAGGGGCATTTAAATAATCACATATGGAGTTTGAATTTGAATTTTGTATTCAAACCAACTTCACTTAATCTGTTGCTAGTTGCATTAGCTCAAAACACATTCATTTTGCCATGTCATGATCATGCATCATATTGTGCATTGCATTGATTGTGTTCCTTTCTGTGTTGCCGGTATTTGTCCCCTCTCGATAGACGTGATACCGATGATGTGATCGTTGACACTGATGAAGACTCAATGTTATCTTCAGAAGTGCCAGGCAAGCAAAACCCCCCTTGTTCATTCCGATACAATCCTACTCTCTCGCTCCTGCTCTCTTTTACTGCATTAGGACAACATCGATTCATCTGTTACCTGCTGCGGTAGCTGAACCCCTTTATCCTTTGCATGACCTGTCATTGCCACAGTAAATAGATGAAACCCACTAGCATGAGTAGGAGTTGTTTGAGCCCTGATGTGCCTACTCATTCATGCTTGTTTGTCATGCCTGCTACTGCTTAGAGTTGAGTCAGGTCTGTTTCATCGGGGATGAATCAGAGGCGTGTGAACATGTCCCCATGTGTGTGAGCTAAGTGTGTGAACACTATTTGGTAAAGGTAGCGGTGAGAGGCCATGTAGGAGTACATGGTGGGTTGTCTCATTGCAGCCGTTCTTAGGAACTGAGTTCTGTGTTTGTGATCCATGACCAGCTACTACCACACATTGGAATGCTTAAGTGCCCCTCTCGACTTATTAATCAACATGATCTCTGTCCAGGAGTTGCAACTAGTTTCTGGTGTTTGTAGGTAGTGTTAGTAGTCTACCAAGTGGCACCCGGTACAGGTGGGCTTGGGACAGACTAGGCACCGTGGCACGGTGTACCAAGTGGCACCCGGTTGGTGGGCTTGGGAACCCTGCTCACATCGTTTGGGGCCGTGAGCGACACCCCGGCCGGATCTCCTTGCGGATGGAACCCGAATAGGCGATAAACCTGGACGAGAGACTTGTTCGGTTAGTCAGGTCGGGGCCGACTCCCTCGCCCGGCTTCCGCTTGAAGGTTGCCGAGGTACATGACGTGTACAGGGCGGTAAGTGGCGGGAGCGTGTGTGAAGAAGTACGCCCCTGCAGGGTTATCATTATCTATTCGAATAGGCGGATTCCTCGGATATGGAAACTTGGACCCCTTGCATAGTTCATAGACAAGTGAAAGTGGATACTCTAAAATACGCAAGATAAGCGTGAGTGCTATGGATGGCGTTCTCGTAGGGAGACGGGAGCGGATCCATAGTGGTGTATTGATATGGTGAATATGTGGACTCGTGTGCGCCACCTCAAAGGAGTTACTTGCAGTCGTAGTTTAGGATAGCCACCGGGTCAGAGCTGGCTTGCTGCAGTTAAACCCCACCACCCCTTTGTTGATAATGATGCATATGTAGTTAGTTCTGATGTAAGTCTTGCTGGGTACATTTGTACTCACGTTTGCCTATTTTATGTTTTTGCAGAGAGACTTCAGTCTCGCTAGTAGTTCCACGTGGACTTCGACGTTTAGCTTGTTACCTCAGCTACGATCTTGTGCCCTCGGCAGGATCTGGTAGATAGTCAGGCTTCTCAGCCTTTTTCATTTATAGATGTCTGTACTCAGACATGATAGCTTCCGCTTGTGCTTTGACTTGTATGCTCTGAGTGTTGGGTCCTGAGACCCATGTTTGTAATGTCTCGCTCCTCGGAGCCTATTGAATAAATTACTTGAGTCGTAGAGACATGTTGTGATGCCATGTTGTATTTGCACATATCGAGCATATTGTGTGTATGTTATTGAAATGCTTGGTATGTGTGGGATCTGACCATCTAGTTGTTTATCTTTAGTAGCCTCTCTTACTGGGAAATGTCTCCTAGTGTTTCCACTGAGCCATGGTAGCTTGCTACTGCTCCGGAACACTTAGGCTGGCCGGCATGTGTCCTTCTTCGTTCCTGTGTCTGTCCCTTCGGGGAAATGTCACGCTTTGAGTACCGGAGTCCTGTTAGCCCGCTACAGCCCGGTTTACCGGAGTCCTGCTAGCCCAGTGCTACAGCCCGGACCCACTTGCTGATGACCGACACGTTCGAAGCTGGATCATGGATGCCTGTCCCTGTAAGTTTGTGCCACTTTGGGTTTACGACTAGTCATGTCAGCCCGGGCTCCTTATCATATGGATGCTAGCGACACTTTCATATACGTGAGCCAAAAGGCGCAAACGGTCCCGGGCAAAGGTAAGGCCACACCCGTGGGGATACCGTGCGTGAGGCCGCAAAGTGATATGAGGTGTTACCGGCTAGATCGATGTGACATCGAGTCGGGGTCCTGACAGCGTTGGTATCAGAGCTTGACTGCCTGTAGGATTACCAAGCCAAACTGGTCGAAGTTGAGTCTAGATATTCTTTAGTTATGTAAGGGAATTGATTGTGGGGTGGAACGTAAGGCTCTTTTTACTCCTTACACCTCATGCCCTTCTGATCTGAGTCATCTTATCTTTCCTACGGGATTAAGAACTAGGCTATCTCTTCTTTCTATCAGGATCACGTGTTACTAATCCGTAGACTTATAAGATTGTTGGACTTAAGTCTCAGTTCAGTTCCTACTACTCCCGTATGTTAATTGTTGATCTCGAAACCTTGATATTGTGCTTCTGAGTGGTTATGCCACCATTTCCGTGAATGTCCCAAATCTTTTCTGAGCATTTACAGCCGTTATGCTGTCCGAGTCATTCCAGGTTTCTAAATAGTCTGATGCATTTGCAAATCCCTTCCTTCTGTTTCCGATGTTCCCATGGGCCAGATTAACCACACTAATTGGTGTGTTGAGGTAATTATTGCCTCGACATATATGTTGGAATTATTATTATGACCCTAAGTGCTTAGGGGATCATCTAGTGGTCTAGCCATGATTTGTGTCCTAGTGTGAAGATTCTGGCCTTTATTCTCGGAAGCATCCCGTGATGCTACTTAGTAGTAGGTATTCTACTCCTGGGTTCTAAACCCGAGATTCACCCTACTCGCTTCATGTTGATAGTTTTGCTCGTTCCTTTAGGTTATTAGTAACTTTGCATTAGTCCTCGAGGTCCGTGGTATATCGTTCTTCCAAATACCATGAACCACTATGGCAGAAGTTTGTTGGATCAAAAGATCACAACAGGCCCTCTATGAGTTCTCCATGCTATATTGTGACTCTGCCAGTTCAACCTTTCTACATGGGTTATCCGGAAGAATTATGTTGAACTTTGTTCGGCATACCAACCCATGTATCCACAACCCAGAAAGTTATATGTTCTTTTGAGTTGTCTCTCTTTAGTTGCATTCTGACCCTCGTCTATCAATTGATAGTCAAGAGTATGCGTGCGTTCGTTTATCGATGCCTATTACTCTTGTGGTCCGTCAAGCCATTCTATCGCAGAACGACTAGGAGAAACAAACTCCAGTACCTCATCCATATCTAGGATTGGGTCAAAGTAGTTGTATTCCGCAGATCAAATGCCAATCCAGCTTTTGGTTCTGTTCTACCTTGGAGTATTACCTTATTCTATATCGAGAGTGTTATAGGAATTGCACACCATCCTATGAACTCTTGGTACAGTGATACTTTTCACCATCATTAGTCATTCCTCGGCCCTCGTGTTGATGCAACCGGAATACCGACAAATGAATTGTGATGTGTGAAATCAATACTCCCAGCAACCTCGTTGCTTGGTAGTTAAAGGATAATAATTTCATTCTTAGTGTGTTGGTTTTTGAATCATCCTTCTAAGACTGATCGTGCTACCTAGTCCTTATTTCGGTGCACCCCTCGATTGATGAGTTAGGATCTTGTCAAGTCCTCACTCATTTGATCATATCGTCTTGCCCTGAAAAGCAAGATTGTTCTCGAGCTTAGTAACATACCGGTGGTTCATGATTTTCTGAATATCTTCTCGGAAGTATCACCAGGTCGTCACCTGACCGCTATGTTGAGCTCGTGATCAACTTGGTTTCTTGTGAACCACCTTCTCTCCAAGAATCGGTGTTAGATATCCCTGAGCTAGTTGGTTAAGCTAAACTACAACTTGGAGGGTTGGAAGATAAAAGCTTGCCTGACTTAGTTCGTTCCAAAGGGATATTCTTGTGTAGTGTGTGTTGAAGAAAGATGATATCTTCATCGATTGGTCCCTGTGATCAGTTGCTGGATCTATTGTCTTATCAATCCTTTGATTTGAGTGTGGGCTATCGTCAAATCAAATCAGAACCAACGATATTCATAATGTTGTCTTACTCGTGGTTGATCCCTCGAGCATACACCATTATATCTTTGGTCTGACCAATGCTATCACCGTGTTCACTTAACTATGGAATTCCTTTTAATAGGAAACCTAGATGAATTGCTGTTGAGCCCATTGACAACATCCTTATCTCCTCCATAATTTTGTTGAACATTAAGCTAGGGTTGGAAACTTTTGAAAGCATTTGTTCATGCTAGCTCATGAAGCTTATGTTTGGATGAAGGTAGTGACTTCCTTTAATTCATGTGCATCTGATGCAAGTTGCCGCCGTGGATTCGAGAAAGTCAATGTTGTTTTCTTGGAATCATTCCAAATCAGTCATGCACACGTGCGAAGAATTCTGTGGTTTGAAGACTTGCAACCTTCAATCTATATGTGTCCCTAGCACACCAAGCCACTGATTGAATTGTTCAAGGAGAAGAAGTTCCTTCTTAAGAGTATACCTTATGCAAGGACTTCGATATCCTCGATGATGGTTCCCCTCCTGAATTCGGTAGTGTTTTATTATAAGACTACTTTGTGGTCATGCTTGTCTTGGACAACATGTTCACATGTTTGTAGCAGAACCAGCTCATGTTTTGGAGCTTGCTATCGTAGTTCATCTCCCGAGAATCTCGCAACGTCATCTCGTCGATTTGTGTTGCAAACTTTCATTTTTCTTCCTAGACTCGATGAGTCTGGAATATCCTGACACCAACCAGATCTGAATCTTAGGCAGATATGATGGGTTGGAACATTTCCCAAGAACTATAATATTGGTCTCTCGATAACCAGTAAGGTGGATGTCGTGGCCAACACACCCATCCGGTAGACCTATTATTATAGTATCTTATTTGGAAATTGGCCACCTCCCCATAGGGATTTCGTAGGATTTACCTCCGTAACTGTTTCTTATGGATTCTATTGCTCCCGAAGTCCGACCTTTACTTGATGTTCTAGTTATCAAACCATATCTATGAATGGGTTACACTAGCACGTCAAGGAGAACATTAGAAGCGGAGTGCTAAATGTCTCTCGGTCGATCATCCAGATTTTATTTTCCTTGGCCTCGCCAAGGGTGAAATCTGAGATGATGTTATCTTCCTCTGCATCTGCATCATCCATCATCATTCATCATGGTAGCAAGTGGTGTTGCCAGGATCCTTGACACGGATGTTGGTAAAACCTTGATGAATGTGGAAATGCTCAAGTTCTTGAGAGCACGCACAAGCGCTACGTGTTATCAACGGCACTAACCGAGATTGCTCTCAGTTTCCTCGGCAATGCTATGATCTTTTCAAACGGTGAATTCACTCTCTATTGTTGGGTTTTCCCCCAGTTACCAGAATCATTCCCAGCATTTGCATTTTGTTCCTAGCTTGCACCGCCAATGTGCCATTCTACCATGGGTCTCTTCCACCTCCGGTGATAAGCAGATTCATCCATTATGTTGTCTTCAACAAGGTAATCCACATCATCCAAGTCCGAGTATGCCATTCTACCGACCCCCTCCAAATGATCGCTTGTGATTGCCTTAGGCTGGTATAAAGAGTTTCAATGATCTTTGAATCAAAGGTAATTCTTTTTGCCACTTAAGGGGAGATATCTACGAGTCACGGTTCCGAAGGTGTCTCGTTGTGGTTTCATGGCAACTCAACTCCTCGCTACGTTGACAATCGATTACCACACTCTTAAGCGTGAAATTGTTGTCTACCTAGTGAACCTTCGTCATCCGTTTCTTTCCACCCCTCTTGATGTGTACCTCGTGTCTCAACCGAGAGATGGTCCTATGTCTCATTCCGTGAGTTGTTCGATCTTCGAGAAGATCGACCCTTCTAGAGTCTCCTTCTTCCCTCCATGTCATGTTGGCAGGATTTCTCAGAGCAAGACGACAAGACAAAGATGGTGTTCAACTCAACATTCATTTGAAGTGCAACCTGGATCGTGAAGATTGTACTAGTTTGCGTTTCCCCTTCATCCTACCCTACGCTTGAATCTCGAGACGAGATTCTTGTTTAGTGGGGGTGAGTTGTCACATCCTTAGCTTCAGGCTTTGCTCTAGCCTAGCTTCATGTGTGCATCATGTCTATATTTTTGAAACTTGAATTGAGGAATATTGGAAGCCTCAAAACCCTAAATAAAAGAGGGGCAAAAACCCTAGAAATCTCATTCATTGCTCCAAAAGGCTCTTCTTAAATGTTTGATAATTTTTGGTAAGGGTTCTGGTCCCAACCAAAATATTGAACATTTTTAAGGATTTATTTTTGGGACTTTGAATTTAAATCATTAGCTATTTGAATTTGAATTATATTCATATAATTAGAATATAATTTCAAATACCCCTGAAATATTTTATGAGCTTTTGGAAAAGTCCATCTAGCCAAGTAAAATTATTCAGAGGAGTTTTTGGCATTGTTTGAATTTGTTTAAAATTCAAAACAGTGGCAAAACGAAATTAAATAAAACAAACAGAACAAAAAAATAATATATAAAAAGAGCAAACATACCTGGCCTTACCCGCGCAGCCACCAGAGCCGGCCCAGTTCCCCCAGCCGGCCCAGCCCACCTCCTCCTCCTTTGTCCTCTTCCTCCTCTGCCAGGAGGACGAGCAGAGGCGAGGCGTGGCGCTCGCCGACGCTGCCTCGGCCACCTCCTGCTTCCCCCCCCCTAGCCACCTCCTGCTTCCTCCCTGGCCTCCCCAGCGACGCCCCGGACGACGCCACGCGCCTCCCCGACCCCTCTCACTTCTCCCTCACTCTTCTTCGCTCCTTCCCCTCCTCTGCTATCCTCACCGAGCGGAGCCCCTCGCCGCCGCTCGCCATAACCACGGCCACCGGGCCTCCCTCGCTCCCCCGACTAGCCCAGAGGCTCCGCCTCGACCCCCTCCTTCCTCCCCACCGACCCACGGCCCTCCGGAAGCCCCGCAACGCCGCCACCATCGCCGTTCCGTCGCCGGCCACCGAAGCTCGCCGCCGTTCGATTCGCCGCCGACAGGACATCCCCGAGCCCACCTAGCGTCTCGTCCGACTCCCCGTGAGCTCCTCTTCTCTTTTCCCCACTCCCCGCACCCGATTTCGTCCCCTAGCTCCTTCTTCCACCACGGCCGAAGCTCGCCGCCGCCGTGCCTCGTCGCCGTCGTGGCCAGAGCCACTGGAGCTCCCACCTGAGTGCACCATCGTGCTCAGCACGATCACATGAACCCGTAGACACCCACAACGCCCCCTCCCGTGCTCTGTAACGCCACCCCGAGTTTGCCCGAGCTCCGGCCGCCGCAAAAGAGCTCGCCGCCGACGTCTCCGGCCACCCCGAGCTCAACCATCACCACCAAGAGCTGCGGCTCGTTCCCAGGAGCTCGTAGATGCTCTCCGCGTCCCGTTTGGTGGCCGTAACGTGCAAATGCACTTCCTCCGCCGCGCTCGGCCTCGCCGGCGGCTAAACGCCGGCGAGTTGACCGGGTTTGACCCCCTAGGGTCGCTGACCAGTGGGCCCGACCCCCCTAACCTTTTAATTAAATTAATTTAACCCCTGTTAACCCCCCTGTCACTGACGTGTGGGTCCCACACGTCAGATTTGACCGGACTGTGCCACGTTGACCTGCTGACGTCATCATGCATCAGGCTGACGCAATTAAATCATTTCTGGATTTAATTTAATTCTAAAATTCCAGAAAATAACTAAAACTTCAATAAATCATAGAAAATTAACCGTAACTCCAAATTTAATGAATTATATATGAAAAATTATCAGAAAAATTCAAGAAATCCATCTGTACCATTTTCATGCATGTTAGAACAACTTATAGGTGCTGTTTAGCACAAATCATATAAAGGGGCATTTAAATAATCACATATGGAGTTTGAATTTGAATTTTGTATTCAAACCAACTTCACTTAATCTGTTGCTAGTTGCATTAGCTCAAAACACATTCATTTTGCCATGTCATGATCATGCATCATATTGTGCATTGCATTGATTGTGTTCCTTTCTGTGTTGCCGGTATTTGTCCCCTCTCGATAGACGTGATACCGATGATGTGATCGTTGACACTGATGAAGACTCAATGTTATCTTCAGAAGTGCCAGGCAAGCAAAACCCCCCTTGTTCATTCCGATACAATCCTACTCTCTCGCTCCTGCTCTCTTTTACTGCATTAGGACAACATCGATTCATCTGTTACCTGCTGCGGTAGCTGAACCCCTTTATCCTTTGCATGACCTGTCATTGCCACAGTAAATAGATGAAACCCACTAGCATGAGTAGGAGTTGTTTGAGCCCTGATGTGCCTACTCATTCATGCTTGTTTGTCATGCCTGCTACTGCTTAGAGTTGAGTCAGGTCTGTTTCATCGGGGATGAATCAGAGGCGTGTGAACATGTCCCCATGTGTGTGAGCTAAGTGTGTGAACACTATTTGGTAAAGGTAGCGGTGAGAGGCCATGTAGGAGTACATGGTGGGTTGTCTCATTGCAGCCGTTCTTAGGAACTGAGTTCTGTGTTTGTGATCCATGACCAGCTACTACCACACATTGGAATGCTTAAGTGCCCCTCTCGACTTATTAATCAACATGATCTCTGTCCAGGAGTTGCAACTAGTTTCTGGTGTTTGTAGGTAGTGTTAGTAGTCTACCAAGTGGCACCCGGTACAGGTGGGCTTGGGACAGACTAGGCACCGTGGCACGGTGTACCAAGTGGCACCCGGTTGGTGGGCTTGGGAACCCTGCTCACATCGTTTGGGGCCGTGAGCGACACCCCGGCCGGATCTCCTTGCGGATGGAACCCGAATAGGCGATAAACCTGGACGAGAGACTTGTTCGGTTAGTCAGGTCGTGGCCGACTCCCTCGCCTGGCTTCCGCTTGAAGGTTGCCGAGGTACATGACGTGTACAGGGCGGTAAGTGGCGGGAGCGTGTGTGAAGAAGTACACCCCTGCAGGGTTATCATTATCTATTCGAATAGCCGGATTCCTCGGATATGGAAACTTGGACCCCTTGCATAGTTCATAGACAAGTGAAAGTGGATACTCTAAAATACGCAAGATAAGCGTGAGTGCTATGGATGGCGTTCTCGTAGGGAGACGGGAGCGGATCCATAGTGGTGTATTGATGTGGTGAATATGTGGACTCGTGTGCGCCAGCTCAAAGGAGTTACTTGCAGTCGTAGTTTAGGATAGCCACCGGGTCAGAGCTGGCTTGCTGCAGTTAAACCCCACCACCCCTTTGTTGATAATGATGCATATGTAGTTAGTTCTGATGTAAGTCTTGCTGGGTACATTTGTACTCACGTTTGCCTATTTTATGTTTTTGCAGAGAGACTTCAGTCTCGCTAGTAGTTCCACGTGGACTTCGACGTTTAGCTTGTTACCTCAGCTACGATCTTGTGCCCTCGGCAGGATCTGGTAGATAGTCAGGCTTCTCAGCCTTTTTCATTTATAGATGTCTGTACTCAGACATGATAGCTTCCGCTTGTGCTTTGACTTGTATGCTCTGAGTGTTGGGTCCTGAGACCCATGTTTGTAATGTCTCGCTCCTCGGAGCCTATTGAATAAATTACTTGAGTCGTAGAGACATGTTGTGATGCCATGTTGTATTTGCACATATCGAGCATATTGTGTGTATGTTATTGAAATGCTTGGTATGTGTGGGATCTGACCATCTAGTTGTTTATCTTTAGTAGCCTCTCTTACCGGGAAATGTCTCCTAGTGTTTCCACTGAGCCATGGTAGCTTGCTACTGCTCCGGAACACTTAGGCTGGCCGGCATGTGTCCTTCTTCGTTCCTGTGTCTGTCCCTTCGGGGAAATGTCACGCTTTGAGTACCGGAGTCCTGTTAGCCCGCTACAGCCCGGTTTACCGGAGTCCTGCTAGCCCAGTGCTACAGCCCGGACCCACTTGCTGATGACCGACACGTTCGAATCTGGGTCATGGATGCCTGTCCCTGTAAGTCTGTGCCACTTTGGGTTTACGACTAGTCATGTCAGCCCGGGCTCCTTATCATATGGATGCTAGCGACACTTTCATATACGTGAGCCAAAAGGCGCAAACGGTCCCGGGCAAAGGTAAGGCGACACCCGTGGGGATACCGTGCGTGAGGCCGCAAAGTGATATGAGGTGTTACCGGCTAGATCGATGTGACATCGAGTCGGGGTCCTGACATTCAATCTCGTTACCGGCAAGTCTCTTTACTCGTTACGTAATGCATCATCCCGTAACTAACTCATTAGCTACATTGCTTGCAAGGCTTATAGTGATGTGCATTACCGAGAGGGCCCAGAGATACCTCTCCGACAATCGGAGTGATAAATCCTAATCTCAAAATATGTTAACTCAACAAGTACCTTTGGAGACACCTGTAGAGCACTTTTATAATCACCCAGTTACGTTGTGACGTTTGGTAGCACACAAAGTGTTCCTCCGGTAAGCGGGAGTTACATAATCTCATAGTCATAGGAACATGTATAAGTCATGAAGAAAGCAATAGCAACATACTAAACGATCAAGTGCTAAGCTAACGGAATGGGTCAAGTCAATCACATCATTCTACTAATGATGTGATCCCGTTAATCAAATGACAACTCATGTCTATGGTTAGGATACTTAACCATCTTTGATTCACGAGTTAGTCAAGTAGAGGCATACTAGTGACACTGTGTTTGTCTATGTATTCACACATGTATTATGTTTCCGGGTAATACAATTCTAGCATGAATAATAAACATTTATCATGATATGAGGAAATAAATAATAACTTTATTATTGCCTCTAGGGCATATTTCCTTCAGTCTCCCACTTGCACTAGAGTCAATAATCTAGATTACATAATAATGATTCTAACACCCATGGAGCCTTGGTGCTGATCATATTTTGCTCGTGGAAGAGGCTTAGTCAATGGGTCTGCAACATTCAGATCCGTATGTATCTTGCAAATCTCTATGTCTCCCACCTGGACTTGGTCCCGAATGGAAATGAAGCGTCTCTTGATGTGCTTGGTTCTCTTGTGAAATCTGGATTCCTTTGCCAAGGCAATTGCACCAGTATTGTCACAAAAGATTTTCATTGGACCCAATGTGCTAGGTATGACACCTAGATCGGATATGAACTCCTTCATCCAGACTCCTTCATTTGCTGCTTCCGAAGCAGCTATGTACTCCGCTTCACATGTAGATCCCGCCACGATGCTTTGTTTAGAACTGCACCAACTAACAGCTCCACCGTTCAATATAAACATGTATCTGGTTTGCGATTTAGAATCGTCCGGATCAGTGTCAAAGCTTGCATCAACGTAACCATTTACGACTAGCTCTTTGTCACCTCCATAAATGAGAAACATATCCTTAGTCCTTTTCAGGTATTTCAGGATGTTCTTGACCGCTGTCCAGTGATCCACTCCGGGATTACTTTGGTACCTCCCTGCTAAACTAATAGCAAGGCACACATCAGGTCTGGTACACAACATTGCATACATGATAGAGCCTATGGCTGAAGCATAGGGAACTTCTTTCATTTTCTCTCTATCTTCTGCAGTGGTCGGGATTGAGTCTGACTCAATTTCACACCTTGTATTACAGGCAAGAACCCTTTCTTTGCTTGATCCATTTTGAACTTTTTCAAAACTTTATCAAGGTATGTACTTTGTGAAAGTCCAATTAAGCGTCTTGATCTATCTCTATAGATCTTGATGCCCAATATGTAAGCAACTTCACCGAGATCTTTCATTGAAAAACTTTTATTCAAGTATCCTTTTATGCTATCCAGAAATTTTATATCATTTCCAATCAATAATATGTCGTCCACATATAATATTAGAAATGCTACAGAGCTCCCACTCACTTTCTTGTAAATACAAGCTTCTCCAAAAGTCTGTATAAAACCATATGCTTTGATCACACTATCAAAGCGTTTATTCCAACTCCGAGAGGCTTGCACCAGTCCATAAATGGATTGCTGGAGCTTGCACACTTTGTTAGCATCCTTTGGATCGACAAAACCTTTTGGTTGCATCATATACAACTCTTCTTCCAGAAATCCATTCAGGAATGCAGATTTGACATCCATTTGCCAAATTTCATAATCATAAAATGCGGCAATTGCTAACATGATTCAGACAGACTTAAGCATCGCTATGGGTGAGAAAGCCTCATCGTAGTCAACCCCTTGAACTTGTCGAAAACCTTTCACAACAAGTCGAGCTTTGTAGACAGTAACATTACCATCAGCGTCAGTCTTCTTCTTGAAGATCCATTTATTCTCGATGGCTTGCCAATCATCGGGCAAGTCAACCAAAGTCCACACTTTGTTCTCATACATGGATTCCATCTCAGATTTCATGGCCTCAAGCCATTTTGCGGAATCTAGGCTCATTATCGCTTCCTCATAGTCCGTAGGCTTGCCATGGTCAAGTAACATGACCTCCAGAATAGGATTACCGTACCACTCTAGTGCGGATCTTACTCTTGTTGACCTACGAGGTTCGGTAGTAACTTGATCTGAAGTTTCATGATCAATATCATCAACTTCCTCACTAATTGGTGTAGTCGTCACAGGAGCCGGTTTCTGTGATGAACTATTTTCCAATAAGGGAGCAGGTATAGTTACCTCATCAAGTTCTACTTTCCTTGCACTCACTTCTTTTGAGAGAAACTCCTTTTCTAGAAAGGATCCATTCTTGGCAACAAATGTCTTGCCTTCGGATCTGTGATAGAAGGTGTACCCAACGGTTTCCTTTGGGTATTCTATGAAGACACATTTCTTCGATTTGGGTTCGAGCTTATCGGGTTGAAGTTTTTTTCACATAAGCATCGCAGCCCCAAACTTTAAGAAACGACAACTTTGGTTTCTTGCCAAACCATAGTTCATAAGGCATCGTCTCAACGGATTTTGATGGTGCCCTATTTAACATGAATACGGCCGTCTCTAAAGCATAACCCCAAAATGATAGCGGTAGATCAGTAAGAGACATCATAGATCGCACCATATCTAGTAAAGTATGATTAAGACGTTCGGACACACCATTACGGTGTGGTGTTCCGGGTGGCGTGAGTTGTGAAACTATTCCGCATTGCTTAAAATGTAAACCAAACTCGTAACTAAAGTATTCTCCTCCACGATCAGATCGTAGAAACTTTATTTTCTTCTTACGATGATTTTCAACTTCACTCTGAAATTATTTGAACTTTTCAAATGTTTCAGACTTATGTTTCATTAAGTAGATATACCCATATATGCTCAAATCATCTGTGAAGGTGAGAAAATAATGATACCCGCCGCGAGCCTCAACATTCATTGGACCACATACATTAGTATGTATGATTTCCAACAAATCAGTTGCTCGCTCCATAGTTCCGGAGAATGGCGTTTTAGTCATCTTGCCCATGAGGCATGGTTCACAAGTACCAAGTGATTCATAATCAAGTGATTCCAAAAGTCCATCAGTATGGAGTTTCTTCATGTGCTTTACACCAATATGACCTAAATGGCAGTGCCACAAATAAGTTGCACTATCATTATCAACTCTGCATCTTTTGGCTTCAACATTATGAATATGTGTATCACTACTATCGAGATTCATCAAAAATAGACCACTCTTTAAGGGTCCATGACCATAAAAGATATTACTCATATAAATAGAACAACCATTATTCTCAGATTTAAATGAATAATCGTCTTGCATCAAACAAGATCCAGATATAATGTTCATGCTCAATGCTGGCACCAAATAAAAATTATTTAGGTCTAAAACTAATCCCGAAGGTAGATGTAGAGGTAGAGTGCCGACGGCGATCACATCGACTTTGTAACCATTTCCCACACGCATCGTCACCTCGTCCTTAGCCAGTGTCTGCTTAATCTGTAGTCCCTGTTTCGAGTTGCAAATATTAGCAACAAAACCAGTATCAAATACCCAGGTGCTACTACGAGCTCTGGTAAGCTACACATCAATAACATGTATATCAAATATACCTTTGTTCACCTTGCCATCCTTCTTATCCGCCAAATACTTGGGGCAGTTCCGCTTCCAGTGATCAGTCTGCTTGTAGTAGAAGCACTCAGTCTCAGGCTTAGGTCCAGACTTGGGTTTGTTCTCTTGAGCAGCAACTTGTTTGCCGTTCTTCTTGAAGTTCCCCTTCTTTTTCCCTTTGCCTTTTTTCTTGAAACTGGTGGTCTTATTGACCATCAACACTTGATGCTCCTTCTTGATTTCTACCTCCACAACCTTTAGCATTGCGAAGAGCTCGAGAATTGTCTTATCCATCCCTTGTATATTATAGTTCATCATGAAGCTCTTGTAGCTTGGTGGCAGTGATTAAAGAATTTTGTCAATGACGCTATCATCCGGAAGATTAACTCCTAGTTGAATCAAGTGATTGTTATACCCAGACATTCTGAGTATATGCTCACTGACAGAACTATTCTCCTCCGTCTTGCAGCTGTAGAACTTATTGGAGACTTCATATCTCTCAATCCGGGCATTTTCTTGAAATATTAACTTCAACTCCTGGAACATCTTATATGCCCCATGACGTTCAAAACGTCGTTGAAGTCCCGGTTCTAAGCCGTAAAGCATGGCACGCTGAACTATCGAGTAGTCATCAGCTTTGCTTTGCCAGATGTTCATAACATCTGGTGTTGCTCCTGCAGCAGGTTTGGCACCTAGTGGTGCTTCCAGGACGTAATTTTTCTGTGCAGCAATGAGGATAATCCTCAAGTTACGGACCCACTCCATGTAATTGCTACCATCATCTTTCAACTTTGCTTTCTCAAGGAACACATTAAAATTCAACGGAACAACAGCACGGGCCATCTATCTACAACAAACATAGACAAGCAAAATACTATCAGGTACTAAGTTCATGATAAATTTAAGTTAGATTAATCATATTACTTAAGAACTCCCACTTAGATAGACATCCCTCTAATCATCTTAGTGATCACATGATCCAATTCAACTAAACCATAACCGATCATCACGTGAAATGGAGTAGTTTTCAATGGTGAACATCACTATGTTGATCATATCTACTATATGATTCACGCTTGACCTTTCAGTCTCAGTGTTCCGAGGCCATATCTGCATATGCTAGGCTCGTCAAGTTTAACCTAAGTATTCTGCGTGTGCAAACCTGGCTTGCACCCATTGTAGATGGATGTAGAGCTTATCACACCCGATCATCACGTGGTGTCTGGGCACGACGAACTTTGGCAACGGTGCATACTCAGGGAGAACACTTTTATCTTGAAATTTAGTGAGATATCATCTTATAATGCTACCGTCAATCAAAGCAAGATAAGATGCATAAAAGATAAACATCACATGCAATCAATATAAGTGATATGATATGGCCATCATCATCTTGTGCTTGTGATCTCCATCTCCGAAGCACCGTCATGATCACCATCATCACCGGCGCGACACCTTGATCTCCGTCGTAGCATTGTTGTCGTCTCGCCAACTATTGCTTCTGCGACTATCGCTACCGCTTGTGATAAAGCAAAGCAATTACAGGGCGATTGCATTGCATACAATAAAGCGACAACCATATGGCTCCTGCCAGTTGCCGATAACTCGGTTACAAAACATGATCATCTCATACAATAAAATATAGCATCACGTCTTGACCATATCACATCACAACATGCCCTGCAAAAACAAGTTAGACGTCCTCTACTTTGTTGTTGCAAGTTTTATGTGGCTGCTAGGGGCTGAGCAAGAACCGTTCTTACCTATGCATCAAAACCACAACGATAGTTCATCAAGTTAGTGCTGTTTTAACCTTCTCAAGGACCGGGCGTAGCCACACTCGGTTAAACTAAAGTTGGAGAAACTGACACCCGCCAGCCACCTGTGTGCAAAGCACGTCGGTAGAACCAGGCTCGCGTAAGCATACACATAATGTCGGTCCGGGCGCTTCATCCAACAATACCGTCGAACCAAAGTATGACATGCTGGTAAGCAGTATGACTTGTATTGCCCACAACTCACTTGTGTTCTACTCGTGCATATAACATCAACGCATAAAACCTAGGCTCGGATGCCACTGTTGGGGAACGTAGTAATTTCAAAAAAATTCCTACACACACGCAAGATCATTGTGATGCATAGCAACGAGAGGGGAGAGTGTTGTCCAGTAACCCTTGTAGACCGAAAGCGGAAGCGTTAGCACAACGCGGTTGATGTAGTCGTACGTCTTCACGGCCCGACCGATCAAGCACCGAAAGCACGGCACCTCCGAGTTCTTGCACACGTTCAACTCGATGACGTCCCTCGAACTCCGATCCAGCTAAGTGTCGAGGGAGAGTTCCATTAGCACGACGGTGTGGTGACGATGATGATGTTCTACCGACGCAGGGCTTCACCTAAGCACCGCTAGGATATTATCGAGGAGGACTATGGTGGAGGGGGGCACCGCACACGGCTAAGAGATGTGTCTATGGGATGCCCCCCTCCTACTTATATAAAGGGGGGAGGACGAGAGGGCCGGCCAAGGGGAGAGGCGCGCCCAAGGGGGGGCAATCCTACTCCAAGTAGGTTTGCCCCCCCCCCTTTCCTATTCCAAGTAGGAGAAGGGGGAATGAGGAGGTGGAAAGAAGGAAGGAGAAGGGGGGCCGCCGCCCCCTTCCCTTTCCCAATTTAGATTGGGGCAAGGGGGGCCGCGCGCCACCTTCTAGCCTACCTCTCTCCTTTCCACTAAGGCCCATAAGGCCCAATAGCTTCCCGGGGGGGTTTCGGTAACCCTCGATACTCCAGTATATGCCCGAAATCTCCCGGAACCATTTTGGTGTCCGAACATAGTCATCTAATATATCAATCTTCATGTCTCAACCATTTCGAGACTCCTCGTCATGTCTGTGATCACATCCGGGACTCCGAACAACCTTCGGTACATCGAAACACATAAACTCATAATATAATTGTCATCTTAACTTTAAGCGTGCAGACCCTATGGGTTCGAGAACTACGTAGACATGACCGAGACACATCTCCAGTCAATAACCAATAGCGGAACCTGGATGCTCATATTGGCTCCTACGTATTCTACGAAGATATTTATCGGTCAAACTGCATAACAACATATGTTGTTCCCTTTGTCATCAGTATGTTACTTGCCCGAGATTACTTGTCCTACCTAGTTCAATCTCGTTATCGGCAAGTCTCTTTACTCGTTACGTAATGCATCATCCCGTAACTAACTCATTAGCTACATTGCTTGCAAGGCTTATAGTGATGCGCATTACCGAGAGGGCTCGGAGATACCTCTCCGACAATCGGAGTGACAAATCCTAATCTCGAAATATGTCAACTCAACAAGTACCTTTGGAGACACCTGTAGAGCACCTTTATAATCACCCAGTTACGTTGTGACGTTTGGTAGCACACAAAGTGTTCCTCCGGTAAGCGGGAGTTACATAATATCATAGTCATAGGAACATGTATAAGTCATGAAGAAAGCAATAGCAACATACTAAATGATCAAGTGCTAAGCTAACGGAATGGGTCAAGTCAATCACATCATTCTACCACTACAAAAAAAAGACACATCCGTGACATTTTGGCCCGAAAGAAATTTTTTTCTGTCATACATATGACACTTCTATGACGATAATTGTGACAAAACCCGGTATCATCATAGATGTGGTGGGCTCCTACTTCTATGACAAAAAATCATGACAGAAAATGGGCTTTTCGTCATAGATGTGGTGGGCTCCTACTTCTATGACAAAAAATCATGACAGAAAATGGGCTTTTCGTCCTGGGCGGGCCGGAGACGCAGCTGCATGGCATTCTTTGGGCCGTCCATGACGGAAAAAACCGTGGTAGAAGCGAGGGGGAGAAATTTTTTGGGCAGTTCCCGGTTACGGTGGGAGGTCGGGGGCTGAGCGATGCGCGTTTCTCTCGTAAGGTATGCGCGTGTGTGCGAGGTGTTGGCTCTAACTGAACCCGAGCGAGGCGTTGGGCTCTAACTGAACCCGAGCAATTGCACTGCAGGCTACGCGTTACTGAACCCGAGCGATCAATCGATGGCTGTTAACTGAACCTGATCGAGCGATTCCTTCTCTACTGCTGCTAACTGAAGCCGATCGATGCTGCCTCTCTGGATGAACAGTGAGCATTGCGGGGGGAGGGGGGTTTGGATGAACAGTGAGTGGTTGAGTGGTGGGAGTGGATGAACAAGACCCGTGGCGTTGCCTCTAGATGAACAGGACTCCGATCGATCGAGCCGGTTGGGGCTGGATGAACAGGACCCTGTGGAGGGCTGGATGAACAGGACGACCCCATGGAGGGCTGGATGAACAGTAGACGGTGGAGGGGTGGATGAACAGTAGCCCGTGGAGGGGTGGTTGAACAGGAGCCCGTGGAGAGGGGTGGTTGAACAGTAGCCGGTGGAGTAGCGCGCGGTGGAGGCTGGATGAACAGGAGCCCATGGATGAACAGTCGCAGGTGGAGGCTGGAGGAGGTCGATGGTGGATGAACAGTAGCTCGTGGAGGCTGGAGGAGGTCGACGGTGGAGATGAACAGTATCCCGTGGAGTCCTGTTTTGCGGTACGCCACACCCCTCCCGATGAACAGGACCCCTGTTTTGACCGTAGCGCTC